>NC_051222.1:29761172-29763672 GCF_015220715.1 Pygocentrus nattereri | reverse complement strand
AGTGAGAATTAGGGCTCAACAATAAATTGCATTTCGAATATTACTGTATTGCATTTATATATATATATATATATATATATTTTTTTTTTTTTTCCCCTCAATACACTGTATTGCACTTTTAATATTACTGCACTACTGTGATGAACACACTTAAGGGCTGCAATGACCGAATGAGTCAAACTACCTCACGTGCACAGCTCCAAAACTGAACGATTAGTCTGTTAAACTATTTTTTTTTGTTCACAACAGTGAATAGTGCAACCCAACTTGTGTCAGAGGCACGTTACTGTAATAATTTTCTATGCTTTTTATATTACATTGTGGTGTCCAACACCTTTTTCACACATCACATTTTTTGCCGTAGGTCCTAGTAAAACCAGTGTGGGCAGGAGGACTAAGCGCTCTCTTACCTGAGACTGACTTAGCTCTGTCCACAGTTTGGGAAACAAAGCAAGATGCAGTGGCAAACCTTCGTACGCCATCAAAACACCTGTGGGTAACAGAACACACACGAGTTCAGTTTGGGTGATTAGACAATGTTACTGATGTGATGTAAGCCGTCTTGACTAACAATATTTTTGCATCTACAGTGTCATCGGTAGGTTTGCCACTCAATTGTGTACATCCAGACTTTTGCAAAAGCACCAAGTACATCCATGAGAGTTTGACAAATACCTTGGTTTAATACATTACGCCTACAGGGACCTGAAAAAAATCTCATTACAGTTTACCAGCAGTTCAATGTTTAGTGTCTAAATACAACCCCAATTCCAAAAAAGGTAAATAAATGCAAATAAAAACAGAAAGCAACGATTTACAAATCTCACAGACCCATATTTTATTCCCAATAGAACCCAGAACACATACCAGATGCTGAAAGTGAGACATTTTACCATTTCATAAAATAATAACTCACTTAGAACTTAATGGCAGCAACGCATCTATGAGATTTGCTAATAATTGCATTGTTTTTATTTACATTTTACACAGCGTCCCAACTTTTTTGGAATTAGGGTTGTATATTTCTTTTTGTCCAAATTTTTTTTTTTTTTTAAACACAACACAGAACAAAAGAAAACGTGTATTTGTGCCCACTCAGAACACTAAGAGCCCATATGAGTCATGTGTAAAGCCTTACTGAGTTTGACCAGCGTCTCTGTAAACTTCTCACAGTTGATGGCCACTCTACACAGCAGGTGGATGAACTGATGATAGGAGAGGAAGTAGTCCATTAGCATCCTGTCATACACCTCATCTTTACCCTGAGAGAGAAAGAGAAAGAAAGGGAGAGAGACTTTACTTTCTAATTAAAATCCACTGTTACTTATACAGTCTTTTGAGGAACTTCATGTCCTGTTTAAGCTCCAGTACGGAGTTTCAGTTACTAGGTGCCTTCCACCTACAATCATTGGTCATGTTATCAGAAACACTAAGTACACTTTGTAGGTTTACAGTTGCTGACTTAACACATCTGTTGAATTTCTTAACCCCTTTCATCAATGGGACCACCGTAGTCCCACCACTTACTACTACTGGTGAGCATTATGGCCAAAACATACATCACTGCAGCTTTTTGTTTGTATTTTCTGTTCCACCTTAAACAGAAAAAGCAGTGCAGTGAACAAGCTCACTAAAATGAATAGTATTACAGGTAGTCTTGCGCTGGTACTTTGAAGAGTTCCCATGAAGCAGTTCAGTTTTTCCTGTTTTCTAGCTTTTAGCAGCTCTACCAGCTTTTGAAAGTAATATAAAACCCAGTGACTGAAGCAAAGGCATCATATGTTTCGCACTAATATAACCCCAATTATCACTGTCAAAGCAGATAAAATAAAGGCTACTTATAAAGTTTTTCATTAAACAGGGCAATGAAAACGTGTGGCTGGTAATCAAAGTTATAATCAGAAGACCAGGTTTCTTTTGTTCTTTTTAATTTTACCCAATTTAGTCATCTCCAATTACACCCACTGCTTCCTCTGAGACCCTGTGAAGTGCCACCCATGCAATGTCATTAGACGGCTGAAAACACTCGGAGGAAAGAGCCAACCCCCAGATCTGTTACGCCAGCTAACAGAGGCCTGCGCTGACTTGCATTGCGTTAAGTGATGGGGAGAAGAGGGGGCCATCCTGCCCACCCAGAGAGAGCGAGGCCAATTGTGCTCTCTTGGACTCTCGGCCACGGACGGCTGCAACATCACCAGGGATCGAACCTGCAATCTCCTGATGACCGTGCCGACGCTTAGACGGTTGCACCACTTGGGCTCCCAGAACATCAGTTTAAAATAAAATTTACCAGCCAACTTGCAGCTTCATCAAAACAGCTTTATTAGCTGGTTTACCAATATCAACAGGAGCAACATCAGGAGCATTATGATTTGCCAATATTCAATAACAAATATGCAGAGGTGCACATACTATCAGCATTTAGCTGCTTTAACACACAGTCACTGGAAACATTCGAGTTTTCTACCAATACCGTGGCTAAATAACTCTAATATAAGTA
>NC_051222.1:29723672-29753672 GCF_015220715.1 Pygocentrus nattereri | reverse complement strand
GTAAATTCAGATGGAAAAACAAAATATAGCGTGGAGGTCTGCACGATTACACAATAACAAAAAAATCTATTTTTTTTAAATACTAAATCTTGCGCATTTGATATAAACAGTGGTTAAAGTGATTTTGCCACACTTCCTTTGCAGTTTCTTAAATAAGATGTAACGCAGACCAAATACCACTGCTGTTTGCAAAGCTCGCCAAGTGTTCAGCTGTCAGAACCGGCAAAATCAATAATCCATGAAATAATCCAGCATCGTAGTGTATTTTTTTTGGTTCAGATTGCTTGATCCTAACAGGAGTTACAGCAGAATATTCTGGGCTTCTTTTGAGTGAATCTCCCTGTATAAGGCTGTGGGTCTTAGACTGTGACACTGAGACGATGCTCATTTAAGTGTGATAATTGAGAACGGACAATATCAGTCAGTAAAGCATGGTTTAACTAAAAACTACTGAAGTATAACATTAAAATCTTAAAATGTAAGTATAAAATGACACTGACAGATATTATCGGTCCCTGGAAATTCTTCGCCCCTTGAAATCAGCATCATATAAGCCACAATCTGTCTGATCAATCTGTCTGATCTCACTCCTTAGACGTACAGTTACGATTTCAGAGTGGATCGGTGTCTGTAAAGGCTCAGACTCTTGAGGAAACAGTGTTAGAGCACACCTGATGCAGGACAACAGTGGTGTCAGGACTGAGGGGGAGGTCCCTCGTAGGGATGTGGAGGGAACGAGTGGAGCGGAACATCTGTCGGAAAGAGTTACTGGGAATCAGGGAGACCAGGAGATATGCTGCCGCTGTGAGAGAGAGAGAGAGAGAGAGAGAGAGAGAGAGAGAGAGAGAGAGAGAGAGAGAGAGAGAGAGAGAGAGAGAGAGAGTCAGAGAGTCAGAGAGAGAGAGAGAGAGAGAGAGAGAGAGAGTCAGAGAGAGAGAGAGACAGAGAGAGAGAGTCAGAGAGAGAGAGAGAGAGAGAGAGAGAGAGTCAGAGAGAGAGAGAGAGAGAGAGAGAGACAGAGAGAGAGAGTCAGAGAGAGAGAGAGAGAGAGAGTCAGAGAGAGAGAGAGAGAGAGAGTGAGAGTGAGAGTCAGAGAGAGAGAGAGAGAGAGAGAGAGAGAGAGAGAGAGAGAGAGAGAGAGAGTCAGAGAGAGAGAGAGAGAGTCAGAGAGAGAGAGAGAGAGAGAGAGTCAGAGAGAGAGAGAGAGAGTCAGAGAGAGAGAGAGAGAGAGAGAGAGAGAGAGAGAGAGAGAGAGAGAGAGAGAGAGTCAGAGAGAGAGAGAGAGAGAGAGAGAGTCAGAGAGAGAGAGAGAGAGAGAGAGAGAGAGAGAGAGAGAGACAGAGAGAGAGAGAGAGGGAGAACATCATGTATGTGTCTGTCATGTGGCTAGATTGTACATAAGCATGTTCTTATGCACGCCCAATGTACTGTTGTTTGCTATTAGCAATACTCTGTGCTATACTGATTTTGTAAAAAAAACAGTACCACGCAAATGAGCCCTCTAACAAATCAGAGTGTGGACCATCCTGACCATCCTGGCCAATCACAACTCCACACGAGTGTTTCTGTGGGTATTCGGATGCACCAAGTTATTCACGCAATCCAGCGAAATTAAATTATGGCCAAAGAATCGCAAACTTTAAATATGGCATATTATTGACTCACTCATGATTCAATAATTTACTTAGCATAAAGGAATCGTAGTGTGCTGCAGTATAACTGCTATACTACATATATGATATCTGATTATCCTGTTCACCACTTTATTTCACACATGGTTTGCTGTAGAAAAAAAATTAATGAACAACAACAAAAAAAACTATTTTGCATGTTAGTCAAAGGGTTCATTTCTGTTAAAAGTAGATTACGCTGAAGTACATGAAGAGCAGTCTCATAAGCCAGGGTGTGTCGATTATTTATTTATTTTTAAACAAGTCCCTTTCTCCCCTCCTTCCAGTGCCCATGCACACATGCAGAAATGTATGTAGATATGACTGTTTATGTATTTACAGGTGCGGACGCGAGGGTAGTTGTGCGCCAGCAGAAATCTCTCCACCCAGTTCTCCATGTTCTGCAAAACCCAACTGTGAGCCAGTTTATTACGGGGAGTTTGAACAGCCAGCCAGTCCAGACACTGAGACGGGTTATACTCTATGACCTGCAGGAGGGAGGGAGTGGGAAAGAGGGAGAGAGCGAGAGAGAAAGAGAAAAAGAGAGAGAGTGTTTAGGGGGAGACATTGATGAAACACAATAGAAACGGAGAGGGATCTTATCATTCAACTAACTGATTACTACCAAAGGAAAATATATCTACTGTTTTTAAATTTGTTTTACCTCCCAGATCCTCTGCAGTATGTAGGAGGCAAACGAGGGCATTCCAGGTGGACCCGCTGCAAACTCCATCAGCATGGTCAACAGCTTGAAGAAAGGATTTGCTGCCTAACACACAAATAATTAAAAGGGCTTCGTCATTAAAGGCCTTCAACCAAAGTGCCCCAAATGACCTGAACCCACTCTGCTAATCACATCCCCCCCATACAGTTCATATATGGAAATCAAGCAGCAAAAACAGACTGTTTTGAATTCGCTGTATTTGAAATGTCACAAAGACCAACACATTTACATTTACTCGCCTATTCAACCTACAGCAGTTTGACTGCGTTCACACTGACGTTATGAGGAGTGTTTCAGCTTGCACTGCTTTTTGTTTGAAGTGCAACACAGGGTGGCCAATCAGAACAGGGGTGATTTACACACATTAGTCTTAAAGGATAAAAAGAGGTTATAAAAATATCTGCGTATAAAAGGTCATTTAGGACTGTTTTTGGTACATGAAACCACACAAATAGCATAAGTGGACGCAAGAAACAAGAATAAGAGCTTACTTCCAAATCAGTCTGCTGCTGCAGCATCTGACGAAAACCAAGATAAATAAGAGCCGGTTTCAGATCTTTGGGAAGACGTTATCTTAGATCTGACTGGCTCACAGAAATAAAATACTACATGGATTCTTCAAATAATGACTGTGCCCTGTTTGTGGTAGCGGGGAATCTCCTTTTTTTTCTGGAATTAATTTCCTCTCCTTTGGAATTTTGCTGCCCCATCAGCCACAATTAAAAACTCTTCAAATCTACACAACTCAGGAGATTGACATTATTCAAAGGTGGGAAATTTCACAGACAGGCGATGTGTCTTAATAAACTTAACGAAGGTGAACTTTTACCTCAGGTGTGAGCTTGGCTATGGACGTGAAGAGCATGGAGACAATCTGGAGCAAAAAGAGAAAAATACAGTCATCCAGCTGTGGAGATCAGCGTGGGACACATGCGTTATGTCATATTTATGAAGGTGTTTTTGGACAATCGTTTGACTGGAAAGTGCTCAAAAAAATCTGGCAATCCTGCTTCCCCATGTTAAAATGTTGCCTTTCAATCGTTTGGACATATTTGTTTGGACATGTTTGGAACCTTAAAAGCAAATCTGGCAACCCTTTCAAAAACTCGTGGCACTGTTCTACAGGGAGGGGCTCAAATTATCTTGCGGATGAACAAATCCTGCTGTGTGAAATTCACCCCAAAGGTCTGACAGATGTTGGTGTGAGTGCGAGGCGTACATGTTCGGCGAGTCTGTTGTTGTATCTGCAGAGGCTGAAGATGAGGTTGCAGGTCTGTCGGACGTTGATTCCGTCTCTGATGTGCTGAAACAGGAAGGGGAAACCTTTCCCTCCGGTCAGAGCCGCCATGTCACTCTGAGAGAGAGTCAGATGTCTACAGAAGGAGAGAGTGAGAGTAGGAGAGAGAGTAAACTAATCAGGCATCTGAAAACAGTACAAACATTAAATAATAATAATAATAAGAAGAAGAAGAAGAACAACAATAATAAATATTATCACAGGACTGTCAAATCATTATTTTGTGAAGTTAACAGTGATTTACTGAATCTGAGATCAAATGTATTCATTTAAAAAGCGGCATATTTTTTATAACTGTGAGAGGAAAAAAAGGAAACTTCATCAGAATGTATTCAATACTTTTGGTAATTCAATAACATTATTTCAATATGGAAATCAGGAGTTTACAGTTAAGAGAAAAATCAATTAAAAAAAAGAAAAAGCAAAATGTGACCTGAGCAAGATTTGAGCACATTTAATATTTTTTGATATTTAAAACTCAGTAAATAAATATAAATTGTTACACTGTGTGCTAAATCTTGCTGAAAATGCTCATATTTAAGTTTGTTCCCTGTAGATGATGTATAACCTTTTTTTTTAAAAATCCACAACATAATTTGTACAACAGTATATCAGACATTAGTTAATGGCTCCAACTCCTCCATGATGTCACAGTGTCCTGTCACAGTGGGGGCTCTTGAGCGGAACCCGAGCTCCACTTCCCTGATGCTTTTGTTATGTGCCACTCGCTGATTTATCCCTAAAGCTCCTGCTTTGAAGCATCATTTCTATGTTTTGCACTGACGTTAACGTTGACAGCTCTAACGGTTCCCCTGTTTGTGTACAGACCTCTCAGAGCGACTCTGTTCCACCAGCAGAGCGATGAGCGCGATCATTTTCTCCAGCGCAGCTGGTCGGTACTTCTCCTCTGCCAGAGAAAGAATATCCTCCTCTTCATCCTCCTCCTCTCCCTCCTCCTCCGACAGAACCTCCACCTGAGTCTGGGAGAGAAAAGGGGAGAAGTTAGTGCTGCTTCTCCTTCATAAACCCACATTGAGAGCAGAGGCTGTTTCACAAGGCAGTATTCACTGCTTAGAGGCTGAACTTCAGGCTGTTTGATTTAACCCTGGATTTTCTGTCTCCCAACAGAAGACCACGTTTTCCTAGGATACGTCATCATGAGAATGACGGCACACCTAACCTGCTGCAGGGCGGGTTGAATTTGTGATTACAGCTCATAGGCCATGTTCACTTCACAAGCCTCGTTTCTGAAATCCGATTTTTGGCTCAAATCCGATGATGTCTCGTTTCTGAAAAGCAGCAGCTCCACTCATGAGACGTTACACTTTCATGTGTGAGGATTAATCACAGCCTGAGCACCTAAACCTGGACAAACACAGAAAATTCCTAACCCCCATCCTAACACGAGTTATTAATGACCTCGGCTTCATTTGTTTCATTGTCGCTGAAACTGAAAAAGAAATGTGCTTCCTGAGGCAGGAGCCAGGTGACCACTGCAGATTAGAGCACTGCAGCCAGCTTCAGCTGGTGCATATTTTATTTATTTTATTCTAACAAATCAAACTGAGGCAAACACCTCTTTTCCAGGTGAGCCTGGTTAAAACCAAATGCATTCATTTGAAAACACAAACACCGGCCATTAACACATCATCATGTAGACAGTAGGGACAGACAGAGGTTCATCCAGCCACAAAGCAGAGAAGGAATGGAATCTTAGGCTTATTTATGTGGTTTGACAGTGTATGAAAAACTGATATCCATAAAAAAAGTACAGACAAAGTTCAGGCTTCAAGCTGGCTGTTGCTACTGTTTTCAGCTACTGTACACAGACTCAACAGGACAAGCAGCAACACTCACATTCTCAGGGCCCTTAGTGCCCATGTAGAAGTGCACCATGATGGAGATGGCCTGGAGTGACAGCAGAAACTGGCTCTGTAAAGAAAAAACTAACCGTAAATATCATATAAAGATCAAAGGAAAAAAAAATGTGTGTATATATATTCATTAATCACACCCCCACCCACACACCCACCCATCATACTGCCAGGCAGATCTCAAGTGAGGCCCTGAATAGCCAGAATACCAACTGACCTGACAGATTACAATAAAGCAACAGTCTGACCAAAATGCAGATTACAGAAAAAAATTGGGTGACTCAGCAAAGATATGCTTGGTGTCTGAAGTGAGCTTAGTCAGTTTTGTACTGGAGCTATGATGCTGATGTAGCTAACAAGTAATGGAAACATATCCATCAAATTAAATCATTTCAAATAAACTTTGAAATTATCTACAATAAAGGAGACAAATAAGAGCACAAGCCACACCTTTATGCTACTATTTATGCATGTATATACTGTACAAATATGTAAGTATGTGTTATATATATATATATATATATATATATATATATATATATATATATATATATATATATATATATATGTATATATATGTGTGTGTGTGTGTGTGTGTGTGTGTGTGTATTATATATGTATTATTTAAGGAATATATTCTAGTGAAATCATTATGCAGGGTTCAAATGAACAGCCACACACTGTCATTATGCTCTTCAAACACCATCTTGATTATATTCAAGGTCAAAATAAAACACATCTTTCAAAGATGAATCAAATCAGTAGCACCTCCTCTTCTCCCATCTTGGCGAACTCGTAGAGGAAGGCGAAGTATTCGGTCAGGTGTTTACTGTGCGGTTTCACTCCGTGTTCCATGATGGACAGCAGCGTTTTAACGAACCGCGTCACACACGAGCGGCTGCCGATGTCCTCCACCGGGGCGTCCATGTCATCGGATCTAGAGTTAGGGCAGGGCAGGAGATCAGCTCAATTACAGCAGATACTTTTCACTTTTGAAACAGATACATACATGCAAGATTTAAAGATCTGAAAACTATGGCCACACTGGAGGCGTCAAAGATGAGCAGCTTTTGTCATGACTAAACCACGTCGTTATTTTTCTGTGTCATCAGCACGGCAGCTTTAGTTTCATTATGTAAAGGCTTTATGATGAAAGGACCAACAGAAAAGCTCCAAAATCAAAAAAATTTACTTGCACTGCGGGTAAAGAACATTTTTGCCTTGTCCTATAAATTTACCATTTTGGAGATGGTTTTGTTTAGACAATTTTATCAACTTATTAAACCTTGATAAAAACTCTCCTGTCGTACTTTTTCATCCAATGTCAGTTCTATAATTTTGGTTTATAGAACCAAATATATATATATATATATTATATATATTTGGCACTGCAAGTTTTTATAAAATCCATACAATTTTTGTGATTCTTAGACTTTGGACCCCCTAAACTCGCTACGGCCACCCCATTTATGAAGCAGTCACCACTGCCCAGCCTAGAATCCTGCACAAACGCAGCGCAGCTGTAGCACAGATGATCTCTCTTACCCGTCCTCCATCCCAGGCTGCAGGTAGAGATGAGCGTGAACTGGCCTCAGTCTCTGAATCACATGAATGCACAACCTCTGGAACATCTGCAAGGCAGAGAACAGAGACGTCGGAGAGGGAGTCGGTGGTTAAAGAGAAATGCAATGAGCTTCGGTTTGGGCCAGCTGATGAATAATCAGTGTGAGTTGCTCAGAGTTGAGCAAGTGTGCAGAATCTTTTTACCTGTCGTACGATCTGGTTGGGGCACTTGATCAAAATCTGCATTGGCCACCAGTTATCATCTGCCATCCGGTCCAAAAACCACTACAGAACACACACAGAGCAAACATGAAACATTCTATTCATGTCATTTAGCCACATTTTGGTGGCCAAATATGGCAATGAGCCATTAAACTTATGAGAAAAGATAAAAATACTGAAAAAAACAATTCAATTTTTAAATAAATAAATAAATGGCACAACAATGAGAAAGTGTGTCTGTTCATCCTTTTATTTTTCACCTCACACGCTGCTTGGCTGTTGTTAAACTGTTTGGTGAGTAGCTCAATCCACTGCAGCATCGTGGGCTGTAAACAAAACCAAAATATTAAAAAGTGAACATTCCTGCACTGCCCAAATGCTTTATTTAGATTTGATAGTACAGCTGTTTGAGTGGATAAAAAGGTCAGCAAGCCCTAAAATACTAGTAATGAATGAAACACAACACGGAAAAGCCAGCAAAAACCGATTTACAGCAGGACTGGGAGAGAGCAGTGCTGAGAAATCTGATTAGGTCCTACAAGTTTCTTATTAAAAGTAGGCCATCGTCATTACTTCGAGTACTTCAGTGATTAGCTGATGACAATACACTTTAAATTCTCTCTCATGTCTTACGTTTATAGTGGGAAAGGATGCAGACAATCTAAAAAGGAATTTGCTTAAATGTAGTGGTTAATAGCAATTCACATCAAATTCATTGACAGCTGTATGTAAAAGCTTCAACACCAAAATACATGTTTCTATTGATTTCTATTTATATACAGGGAGATTCACTTGAAAGAGGCCCCAAATAAGCTCACAAATTCCCACAAAGGTCACAAATTCTCACCTTCTCTTTTGAGTGAATGAAGGTTTCCAGGACGAATGATGTGCTAAGCTGTAATAGAGAATAAAGTGAAGGCTGCTTGTATTCTTTAAAAAAAAACATAAGGCATCATTAAAAGCACCTCAATGTAAATGAATTTTGAGAGCTGATATGATAATATGCGTATAATTATTACCTTGGCAGTCATAAGTGAAATGGCTTTGGGGTCAGGTAAAGTGCTGGGGATACTGCTACACAGCTGCCACATAAAACTACAGAGAGAGAGAGAGATAAAGAGAGAGCAACAGAGAGATAAAGAGAGAGAGCGCGAGAGAGAGAGAGCGAGAGAGAGATAGAGAGAGAGAGAGACAGCGAGACAGAGAGTGAGAGAGAGCGAGAGAGAGAGAGCGAGAGAGCAAAAGAAAACGAGAGAGGGCGAGAGCGAGAGAGGGCGAGAGAGTGCGAGAGAGAGATAAAGAGAGAGAGCGAGAGAGAGTGAGAGCGAGAGAGAGCGAGAGAGCGAGAGAGGGCGAGAGCGAGAGAGGGCGAGAGAGCGAGAGAGAGAACGAGAGAGGGCGAGAGCGAGAGAGTGCGAGAGAGAGCGAGAGAGAACGAGAGAGGGCGAGAGAGAGCGAGAGAGAGAGCGAGAGAGAGAGCGAGAGAACGAGAGAGGGCGAGAGCGAGAGAGAGAGAGCAACAGAGAGAGCGAGCGAGAGAGCGAGAGAGAGCGAGAGAGAGCGAGAGAGCGAGCGAGAGAGAGCGAGAGAGCGAGAGAGAGCGAGAGAGAGCGAGAGCGAGAGCGAGAGAGAGCGAGAGAGAGCGAGAGCGAGAGAGAGCGAGAGAGAGCGAGAGAGAGAACACCTTACTGGAGACGCCCAGAGTTCAGCCACAGTATTAAGTTGTCTTCTAAGGCTACACAGCCTGTGTTGCGCTGTTGTGCTTAGAGGACGCTTGAGTGCACAACTCACCCAAAGTAGGTATGCTCAAAAATGTTCTTGTCCTGGAGAAACTGCATATTGTCATGCCAGATCCACTGTAGGAGCGAGAGAAAGGAGGAAGCAGAAACAAAGTGAGAGAATGAATGAGGCCACAAACATTTTTCTTAGACACAGTTAG
Source organism: Pygocentrus nattereri (assembly GCF_015220715.1). Lineage (NCBI taxonomy): Eukaryota > Metazoa > Chordata > Actinopteri > Characiformes > Serrasalmidae > Pygocentrus > Pygocentrus nattereri. Next base: position 29,744,383 of record NC_051222.1, on the reverse strand, counting down.
AGATTCAGTTAAGAATTGGCAGCATAGCAAAAATGATGACATCAAGACACTTTCAAGTACTTTCATTATATCATTATAAACAACACACGTCAGACAAAACGCACCAGCAAAACAGCAGTGCAACATTCAAACAAGGCTTTAATTCTTTAATTCAGTGTTCACCAAAAGAAATGAGAGCAAAATTAAACAACGGGTGAAAATAAATGAATAAAGCTGTCATCATACAGGACTGATATCCAATCAGCTACGTGTTACTGTAGTTTCTTGTTTACAGATTAGCCGATATCTGTCTTTATGACTCACGCAGTTGTCCGCTGTTGTCCTAGAAGTACTGCTGATTCCCTTATCACCACTGTCACCACTGTAACAGTAACGTTACAGGACCAGCATCTTTGCAATTGTTTATGTTTTTTTCCCCTCAAGTAATTCTGTCCATTTCTATTGGTCCGTTCATCAATGCAATGGGCAACTAGAGTTTCCCTTTTTTTTTTTTTTTTTTATTGTTCCCAAATTTCCTTTGGGACCAATAAAGTATCTGTTTATCTGGAAAAACTGGAAAATTAAATGTAAATGCAAAAAACAGCAAACTGGATATTCTGGACATGTACAGGAAAACTACCACTAGAAAGATGCAACCCCCTCTTATTATTGCTCCTGCTAAAAGAGCTTACCCTAAATTTGAATATTCAGTCTTACACTTCATTCATTTCACATCATTAGGATGTACAAGAACGTGTTTACAAGGGTGTTGTGGAAAGAGTCTAATGAAACTAGCAAATCAACAGAACATGTTCCCACTATTTCCCAACATCGGTCTTCACCTAAAACAGAGGAGCTGAACAGCCACTGTGCAGGCGTTCCTGACCATATAAAACCCAAACTTCTACAAAAACGCTCAATTAGAAACATTAACACAAACTAGTGACCATCACACCACACGCAGGCTAGAACGGCACTTCTATTCAAGTAATAATATCAACATGGTAACGTTTACAAGGCTGTATGCAGCCATCGGTCGAATTTCGTTACTGGTTACAAATTATGTCCGGAACACTGTCCTTAAATACAGCTACTGCGTTCCACTGGAATACTTCACTTGACAGGACTGTAGAAAAAGAATTCTTGCATTTTTGCACATTTTGTTTCCACAACAATGTTAGTTACTAGACCCACTGTATCTACCAAATCCTGTATACTATATAGTGCTCATCTAGTTGCTACCTCAGTAGCCACATTTACATGCAGCCTAATAATCCATTAATAATCCGACGAATAGCTCAATCGGAAAAGAATACGTTCTTGTAAACACCTCCATCGGAGCAGACTAGTCCGATTGAGGCCATTCAGAATACAATTTGTATCCGACTGAACGTGGTGAGTAAACCTCTAAACAATCTGTTGAATAGACGAATAATATCCGTGTAAACGCCTGAATCCGATTACACTCCAATCGGAAAGTTAAAGTACATGTTCTGCGCATGTGCGGCGCGTCATAGTGAAAGTTTATACTGTTCAACACGGCGGAGCAGAAGCTGGTCTGCAGAGGAGACGAGGTTCATGCTCTGATCTTTAAAAGACGGCGGTGGGACGGACGTCCAGCTTCTGTGTCTCAGAGCACGACGTCTTCCTCTCGGCCTTCTTTAATAAGGACATGTGAAGGACGTGTTTCTGAGTCTGACGTCAGTTTAAAGTCATTAAAAACACCAGCACTGCTCACTGCTGCTCGTCTCACTCTGACCGGACTCACGTGATGCTCGCTGTCATGGTAACGTTTACTCTCAGTGGTTCTCCAGGCATGCGCGTCATTTTGGATCAGGTTTCTTTAGTGCGAATATAAACGAAGATTTATCAGATTGTTGAGTAGAGTGAGCAAATAAACACCTCAGTCTGAATCTGTAATCAGAATGTATTCAACTGGATTGGCAAAAACCTTTGCGTGTCAACAGAGCCAGTGACTGCTATGTTCATATACGCTCATAGCACTGTCGCCTCACAGCGAGGAGGGCCTGGGTTCGATTCCCCGGCCGGGTGACCGGGGTCCTCTCTGTGTGGAGTTTGCATGTTCTCCCCGTGTCTGCGTGGGTTTCCTCCGGGTTCTCCAGTTTCCTCCCACAGTCCAAAGACATGCAGTCAGGCCAATTGGACATGTTACATTGCCCCTGGGTGTGAGTGACTCTCTGTGTCTGTCTGTCTGCCCTGCGATTGACTGGCGACCTGTCCAGGGTGTATCCTGCCTTTCGCCCGAAGACTGCTGGGATAGGCTCCAGCACCCCCCCGCGACCCTGACGGAGAAGCGGCTTAGAAAATGGATGGACGGATGTTTCATGCTCCTTTGCACAGCTCCACATGCTCTCAGTACCGTGTACTACCTGTGTTCTGTTTAGTATTTATTGTAAGTCTTTTGTATTTATTTATTGTCCTGCATTGCCTGCACTCGTGTTCCTGTGTTAGTCCTGGAGGAACGTTTTGTTTCACACGCGTCTGAAATGACTATAACTATAATACGACCAGGCTTGGCTTGATTTGACCTGATTAAACCAAACTCTTATGACATTTTTCAACATTATTTTGGCCACCCCTTCTCTGATTTAAGAAGTGGCTCAGACAGACAGGTGTGTGTACCTCCAGCAGGTCAGGAGAAACATCAAAACTGAAGTCCTTCCCATTCTCCTCCTCTGGCTCCACCCTCTTATAGAATAACATATAGGCACTGTGGGTCTGGGAGAACGAGAGAGAGTGCAGGAGTTACTAATGACTTAACATTAAAACGAATATACAGTGTCACAGATGCAAAGCACCAAACGTGATCATATCCCCCCCTGTGGAGAATATTCCGCCTGCTCATCATAAAGCAGCAAAAGTTACTGAAGTGCTAATAGTGCTCCTTGAGGAGAAGATATATAGGCTGCTAAACGTGAAGCAGCAAAAGATACTTCAGCGTTTGTTGTGGAGAAAATTCAGAGATACATTTATATTTGCAAAATTATAGTACCAAGGATCAGAACAAGGTGAAATGATAAAGTAAAGGTATGATAGGAAAAATGTTCTTAGTATCCAAGAGAGTCCTGCTGGATTCCCCAACCAAACAGCAGTGGATATTAAAGGTTTGGGAGACCCATCTATGATATGGAAAAGAATGGCAGGAAAAGTTTTCTATTTGTGAGCCAAGTAGCAGAGACTTACCTTTTCAAAGGAGAAGTCCATGAACTTGTCAGTGACGGAGTCATAGGTTTTTGTCTACAATGAGTAAAGTAAAATTAAAAGAAAAAAAAAAAAAGTTATATAGATCTTTCACCATCAATACATCAAAGAACTTGGTATCAACAAAATCTCGAAGAGTAATTATCATTTCTAGTGTTGGAAAGTCAAAGCACTGCACAGTTTGCCGTTTCTTTGCTTGAACAAAGCTAAAATCAACACAAAGAGTCATGAGAAACATTAAGCTGTTTAGCGTTGAGGCATGTAACAGATGTTTATTTCTAGAAGAAGCAGAAAGTAAAACTGTACCGTCATTTCTCCTCCAAAACATTCTGATGCAAGCTGGGCTGAGTCAAAAGGCTTCACCTCTGCATCATTAAACAGATACCTGGGACAGGAAACGGGAAGTCACCGTGATACACCCCAAAGAAAGTTACGACTTTTAATGTTACACTGAATATAAGAGAAATACAGCCGTGTAGTGATGCAGGAAAACATCAGAAAAACAAGGACATAAAGTCACCGATGTGCAGCACCAGCATGTAGTAATACATCAGCTTTTTTTGGTTTGTTTTTTCGCCAGTGGACATCATCATATGTTACCATAACCCAGCTGACTTACTTAGGCTGGGGAAGAATGTGAGAAAGTGAATCTCCTCCCAAGCCAAATTCATTCTTGCAATGCCAGACGATGTTTTTTAAAAAATGTTTAAAAAGTGTTTTATTAATAAATGATTAACTGGACATTTATTGACAAAAATAGAAATATATTTATCCAACAATGAAAAGTATGTTTTTAACATTTGCTGCTGTAGAGTTGAAGAAAAGACTACTCTGTCCTGTCTCTGCGGTGTATAGAAGTCATACAGGCAGCCTTAAGGTCAGAGAAAAATTTGGGCATCAGCAATGCTGCTGTGTCTGATGCACATGCATCCCTGTAATGCACACCAACACGTCACTACTACATCAGTCCCGAGAATGATCCACCACCCAAATAATACCTGTTCTGTCTTGACTATTGTAGAACAGAGTAAAAGGGGGCTAACAAAGTATGCAGAGAAGCAGAAGGACTACAGTCTGTAACTCTAGAAGTACAGATCAACTTTTTTGTGGTTTTCTGCACCAAAAACAGTCATACTTTAGCCTCTCTATGTCTCTTAGAAATAAACAAGTAGTTTTCCTTATGGTCCCTTTAAATATTATTAACTAACAACTATATGTAAATGACCTCTGCTCTGATTCGCTGTCCTGTATTGAGCTGTCCAGCCCAGGCTGAACCGTGGAACTGTTAAATTCAGCCTAAGGTCCTCAGAGTCCTTTCTTTTGGATGAATCCTTTGGAAGGCTGCAACCATGCACTTGCTTTCTGACAGTCAGGAACAGCACAACGTTTAATCACTTTCCCACATCTTCCACTTCAATAACTCAAGAGTGTTTAGAGTAACAACACTCCACATCAATTCAATGTCAATGGGCGGAGCCCAAACTATTCTAGGCTGAATTGGTGGCCATACGGAAAAGGAGTCATAACCACAATGAAATCAACACAGGCTGTTTTTGCAGGTAAGTTTCCACATAAGGACTGTATGAATTCTGGTCCTTTAACAATGCTTACATAGTATATCAAAGTTAGTTATTAAAATTGAAATAAAATGAATAGATTTTTCCATCATTTCCTCCAACCCCACCCTCTTCCTCACCATTTGTTGTTGCGGTATGCGTGGGGGTTGATGATGTCTCTGATGAAGCTGTAGTAATGGCCACCGTCCGCTGTGCCTGTGTGCACCGTCACTCCAATCAGGTCATACTCGTAACTCTCCGCTGCTTTACCCTCACCGCTATCACGGAAACCTGACAGAACACAACACGGAGCTAATCAAGAGAAACCAAAAACGCAGAGTTCGGAGTTGCCCTGCCTCAGCTCGTATTATTTCAGATGGAGTTTCTAACGTTTTGAGTTGAGACAACCGAGTTAATATTGCATGATCTTGTTAGAACAACACAAGTTTGAGTCCAGATTTCTCCTTCATTCCCCACTTCATACCCCAGTCGTGCTCTAAACGGATTTTTAAAATCAGCAGATCATGTGAGTTATTCCCTGGGAATAAAGGATGGAATACTACAAGTGGAATATTACAAGTCAGTATCTGAAAAGCCTACATAAAATATTCAATCCACAATACAATGTAGTTATTTTTCTATAAGCCAGATCACTCCTGATCTCTAGGTAGACCTCCGCAGAACTCTGGACCTTCATCGCTGATGCAGGCTGTATAAAAGTTTACCATCTATAATTCCATGAAATCAACAACAAAAAAGATTAATAAAACGTTCCAGCTGAAATTTACCAGCCTACTTCAGCACAAACTAAAACTATTATACAGGGTAACATGGGGGGAGAAATCATTCCATTTTAGGACGTCCCACCTCCTGTTATTGCCTCCCGATCTGACTGATCTAGCTGACCCAAGGTTTTGGACATTAGTGATAAAATGGTGGGGCCAAAGGAACATCCCCGTTCCATGCATGCTCTGATTTATTCTGATATTTAATCTGGATGATTGTACAAGGTGATTCAAAAAGTACATCACAGAACACTGCAGTAAACTGTAAATGGTTTAATTGAGTATAAAGTTTATTATGTAATTTTACAAGTGCTCAATGTGAATCTGCTCCAGCTGTACGGACAACATCAACGCCATAGTCAAACTCATCCCATATGGGATTGAGCATGTTGGGTGTCGCTGCACTCACGGCTCTTTCAGTGCGTTTGCGGAGATCATCCAGTTTTGTGGAACCAACGATGAACGCTCAGAGCTGCTGGAGCTTCACAGCCGACGAAAATCACACTGCTTTGTCGCTCTGGGGTCACATCTCCTCAGACTGAGGGGAGCCACCTTCCGGTGACAGTCAGAAACTATGACCCCCTCTTTCAATCGGTATTGTAAGAATACGGTGCTTTGAAATCAGATAAATCTTTCTGAATCACCCTGTATTCCTGGGATTTATTACCCCAAAAATCTCCGGATCAGTCATTTGAGAATAGTGACTTGTGCAATGACATAAAGGTAAAAAAAAAAAGTAATATTTGATTATGAAGGAGTTGTGGAGAGAGTGTAACAAATAATGGATAAAAATTTTAAAACTTTAGTTTTTTACTTTTTTTATGTCCATGCCTGAAAGAGTCAGAACAACGAATGTTAGGATATGAAACAGAAGCATTACCCTCCTTCCGGTCTCCCTTGGCCATGAGGAAGTCCTCAGTGTAGGGCGTCATGTCGAGACGCAGAGGGAAGGAGAAGTGCGTGTTGACCTTCTCTTTCATCATCGTCACCATGTTGAAGGTGTATCGCATGGTGTTGAAGCTCAGGATCCGCGGAAGCTTCTTAAAACACGCCCTGCCAATGATTAAACATTCACACACACTTTAATTATAGAACATATTGGAATGGACTAGAACAACCTGAATGAGGCCTTCAAGCACAGATAAATATAAACCACCATGTGCTGTTAGTAAAAATAGTATTGATGAAAAATTTAAATATACATATAAAAAAACACAAACATACAGTACTATGTGAGTTTCAAGCACCTAGGAAAATTGGATTTAATAAGCTATTTAATTGGACAGCACCTAACCCCCAACTGCTCCACGTCCGCTGCAGGCAAGTGTGCCCCCTAGTGTGCGTGTTCGTGTGTGTGTGTGTGTGTGTTCACAGGTGTGTATGTGGTGTTTCACTGCACAGATGTGTTAGATTACAGAGGTGAAATTTCCCCACTGTGGGACTAATAAGGGTCACTTGATCTTAGGCCCAGTCCCATTTCACCCCTTGCCCCTAACACTTAGCCCTACCCCTCTGTTTTGCGTGTTCACGTCTAGGGGTGGGGTTATCCTGACTGTTGTTGAGATGGAGGGGTAGGGTGAAGTGTTGGGGCTACTCGGCCCTTCAAACGGAGATTTTTCAGAGGCACAACAAACTGAGGATTGAGAGAAAATTCCCAGAATGCTATGCGAATCATCAGCAAGATGGCTGCACAAGCGACCAAAGAGACACATAAAAGTGAGTATTCCTCTGTTTAAAAGCCGCTTTACTGTAAGAACCATTGCAGTGTTTTATGGCCATTTCCTTCACAACATGCATACAAATCACTAGTAATGCGCTGATGTCTCGGTCGCTACCTGCCGAATTTTCCCGTTCCACCTTAAATGGTGCAGCAGTTATGTTCTGGTACCTGAGGTTGCTGCACCATTTAAGGTGGAACGGGAAAATTCGATCATGAAGCTGGCGATTAGAAAGCTAAGTTCAGCTTCACATCACCGAAGAATCCTTGGTGGTGATAATAAATAACTGCCCCCCTCTTTGAAGGCGGATGATGCCCTAAATGTATTTAAGCAGTGAGGAGCTGAACTTTCCCCCTCCTCTGCGGTCACTGCAGGCCGGCAGGGTCGCCTACAGAGCAGCGCTAGTAGCTGTAAATGAAGTGATGTCGTTTTTTTTTTGTTCTCTTTTTTATTCTGTGACTCGTTTGATTGATTGATGCGTAAAACTGAAGTTGTGAATGAATCGGAGCGCCGGTGCTTTTCAGTCTCCTCCGGATAAACGGCAAATCTCAGTGCGATGTACCATTATTACTATAGTCTGGAGACAAAGCAGGAAAACACGTCCTGATTGTTTTTTCAGGCTATTTCTAATGTTTCACCTGCCCTGTGATGTGACACACGTGAGATCACCACAGCTGGAGGCGGCGTATTGGAAATGGCTGGAAAACCTCGTCTCGTCTGTTCACGTAAAAGCCACTGATGACGTATCCAGCTCTCGAAGGGTTGTCCCATTTCTTGGGGGGAAGATTTCAACCACTACCCCTTGTAACTCAGTTTCAAGGGGGAGTGTTACACTCAAAAACAAGGGGTAGGGGTAAGTATAAGAAACGGGATTGGGCCATAATCAGCTGCTGCTGGACAAACATTTCCTCTTCTAGCCCAACATCTCAACTGCTTTTTAAAAATGTCACGTTTTACTGTATTTATTTGTATTTATTCTAATGATATATACAATTTTATTCATTCAAAACTCATACTTACTGCCAAGATGTGCGGTTTCAAACACTTCGCTTAGATGCGTCAGACCTTGCACAGTAATGTTTGCAAACAAAACGAGGAGTAAAATGTTGAGCATGTAGCGTGGATGAGGTGCTCTTACCGTTTCTCAGCGCGCACCTTCTTCCCACACTGAGAGCAGGTGTACATGTTGTCTCCCTCCAGAGTGTCTTTAATAGTCACTTCATCCAGAGACTCCTACACATGCACAGAATAATACCAGCTTTTTTGTGAATCCTTTAAAAATAAATACTCCTTTATTTATACTAGGGGCTGGATAGCAAACTACTTGACTAATAAATCCACTAGATGGGGATGCAACAGGCTCCTAAGCCGGACCAGGCAGGTTTAAGGAACCGCCGTCTCGGACAGGGAAAGAGCTTTTTGACCGACAGGTAAAATGACCAGCTACTGAGTGTTTAGTCCAACATCCGGGTAACAAATACAAATAAATAAAGTGGAGCAGCAGCTGGCAAAACATACAAGGATCTCTTCTTTACCTGCTACCTCTGCTTAGCTTCCAAGAAAATTCAGGACTAACTTCTTAAAAAGAGATGTTTTCTGGATCTGCCACTAAGCCTATATTTCATTGTAAAGGATTATTGGTGAGGCCATGCAACTGCTTGCTACAGCACTTAGCCAGATAAACAAATCCTCCGCTTCTCACTGGACAGCGAGCAAATCAGATAAAGTTTAAATTCTCTTTGAAAGGTGAGATTCTGGGAGCTGTGGTGATTTTAGTGTGGAGTTTACATCAGACAATCTCAAACCTAAGCATCATCTGCCACTAGAACAAGGCTCTCTTAGCAAACTACTAATAAAACACTAACAGGCCGTTAAACTGTACTTTTAATAGCAAAAATTAAGTTGTACAGTCCCTAATTTGATGAGTTACATGAGCATACAGTACAGTGCAGAAGAGTTTTGTGAAAGATGGGTTTCCAGTTTGTGCCTGTGTGTGTTTGAATGTGTGTAAGAGTCACTCACATAGATGTTCTTCATGTCAGCCACCTGACACCTCACAGTGTAGAACTCCTCTGCTGTCTGACTCACATGATCACAGTCCTACACAAGAGAGTTCACATCACACTCACAAAAGGAGCTAAAGGCGAATTCACAAGTTTTCAAATGTTCTGCATAATTAAACCATTCAAATAAAATGGTTGATGTCAAATAACCTGCGTCCACAGTGGTAGTGGAAGTAACCAGATGCCTGAAGAGTTAAAAGTTGTACTCCTGCCTGAAATATTGTTTATGATTGTGTTAAGACTTACAACTTATTTTTAAAGCTATTCATGGCAGAAAGGCAGAGGGCAGCAAATTAAAACAAACAAACAAACAAAAAAAAAATTTTTTTTTTAAATATTTATTTTTAGATTCACCACTATTTCACTACCATTAACGTTACATATAAAACACAAAAGGCTGCTGTAGGTGCACTGGTGGTTTTAGCAAATAGTAAAGAAAATTTCTGTATTTGCACCCACTGGTTCCCAACATCAGAGATTTCAAAACAAATACCTGAAACTAAACGCTGATAAAACGGAGGGTCTTTTAGTTGGAGCTAAGCTAAGCTCACTTACCCGGGTATTGCATTGTTCAGTTAACATTGATGGTCTCCATATTAAACCAGAATCTTCTTGATTCTTCTCTTACTTTTGAGTCTCGCATTAAGCTCGTCACCAAAACTGCATTTTATCATCTGCGTAACGCTGCACACTTACGCCCAATGCTGAACGACACTGATGCTCAAATGTTGATCAATGCCTTCATCTTCTTGTATCAATTACTGTAACTCGCTTTTCTATGACCTTCCAGTTAAACTAAACAACTGTCTTCAGTACGTCCGAAACTCAGCAGCCAGGATACTTACCTCCACCAAGCGCACGGCTCCGATCACTCCTGTTCCTCGACAGTTGCATTGGCTTCCTATTAGTTCTAAAATTAAGGAAGGATTACAAAATCCTTCTTCTTACCTTCAAGGCTTTACATGGTCTTTACATGGTCCAACACACCTTTCTGATCTCATTTCTTTATATTGTCCCTCTCATGCTCTCACTTCCTTCAACTAGACGGTCTTCCTTCAAATCCCTGTTAAAAACCTTCCTTTTTTCTTCTCTGTAGTCTTTTTTTTGATACTATGTAAAGCGTCCTTGTGTTTGTGAAAGGCGCTATATAAACTGAACTTATTATTATTATTGTTATTATTATTATTATTATTATCACTGATGTAGGAATGGTAAGGAAATCTCCAGGTTTCAATGAACCATTTCACATTAAACCTTTCTGAATGACTGTTTTAAAACCCTGAGAATATTTGAAAAACTGGTGGAATTCTCCTTTAAGTCTAATGTATTCTAATATCTGGCTTACCAGTGAGACCACATTGTTGGTGATGACTCCTCCAAACAGCGTCTTCACTGTGTTTTTCTGCAAGAGAGAAAGTACCATGAACCGTGCACATCTGGATAATCGAACACAAAGCACCCATCTAATCACTTTTCAGGAGGATTTGACTGTCAGTACGGGTTCAGCTTAATGCTTGATGTTCTTTTCTTCTGCAGAGAAAAACTAAAGCAGGCAAAATGTGCTGAAAGTGGAAGGCAGTCTGTGAGAACTCGAAATTCAAGGTCCACTCAAGCCAACACATTTCAGAAAGGGCTTCTGAAATGTGTCAGAACCAGACATGAGTAGTTGGATCGGGTTGGGTTTGGCCAAATATTTCCAGCTCTAGCTTGGTTTGGCTTATTTTGGGCATTAGCACTCTCCTGAAGACATGTTTCATCTCCTTGCTACATCTATGCCAACATACATGAATCTCTGGTGTCGGCCTGGCGGTCGGGTAGGGAATGACATTTATGGCCCCGTTATTTTAACCCTTAGATCGATGAAGATCAAAGGAGTCTTACCAGGTCTGGAGACATCTCCTCAATTTTGGTGATGAGGTCAGTGAAGAACTCGGTCATGTCCTTCTGCTCTCCGGTGTTGAGCGGCTGCTTATCCATGGTGTAGGTTTTACAGAAGGGACGAGGGTTATATGCCTTTCTCTCACTCTCCTGCACACAATCACAGAAAAAGAAGGGAGAAGTTATAAAATTTGTGATGAAACACAGAAAGATGACAAACCGTCTAATACAGAGTATGTATGTCCGAGTATGTCTGACAAGCTCACCATAAGATAGGTGAACATCTTCTGCAGCTCTAGTAGCGTCGTTTTATGCTTCATCTCCTCTGAATACTGCAAACAGACAGAGAAAGAGGCATGTAGGGTGAATCGAACAGAAACACAGCTTATTATATGTCACCATACAGTCACCACAATAGCCACACTTACATGCAGTTTATTAATCCGTTAATAATCCGACTAATAGCTCAATCGGAACAGAATATGTAAATGTATAATAGTCTATTCCGATTGAGGCCATTCGGAATACAGGTTCTATCCAGTTAAACGAGGTGGGTAAACCTGTGAAAGACCTACTAAATAGAAGAATAACGACCATGTAAACATCTGTGTCCGTTTACATTCCCAAATCGGAATGTGTAAGTATGTCTGAAACATGGCGAAAGTTTGGAATGTTCAACATGGCGGGAACAGAAACAGCAGAGGAGACCAAGTTTATGCTTTGAGCTTTAAAAGACGGCGGTGGGACGGACGTCCAGCTTACGTGTCTCAGAACACACCGTCTTCCTCTCGGCCTTCTTTAATAAGGACACGTATGTTTTACTGGAGAAAGCCATGATAAAGCAACTGAAAACACAAGTGCTGCTCATCTGACGTGATGCTCGCGGTAACATCCACACTAAGTGGTGCTCTATGCATGGGCGTCATTCCGATTGGATTGCTTGTAATGACCATGTAAATGAAGATTTTCCATCACATTGTTGAGTACAGTGTGCATATAAACACGTCAATCTTAATATATAATCAGAGTGTATTCAAGCGGATTGGCAAAAGTCTTTGCATGGAAACACGGCCAATTACTGCCCAACATAAATAAAACACTGTTGAAAATATTGTATTATTTTCTAAATATTAATATCGCACTATGACAACCCTACTGTGTACACATGTATGTGTGTATATACTCACTTTAGCTGTAAATACAGCCTGTCTGGCCTCTGGTATCATATACAGCTGCTGTATGGTTGAAGCCAGGTAACACGTGGCGCCCAGATTGGTCAAACCCACAAAGCGGCATTCTGCTCTTACATCATCATGCGGCCAGTAGTCCCATTTATATGGTGCGTGAGAGGCTATGGAGAGGAACAACAGCTGCATGAACACCTGCTTAGTTAACAGCAGGGTTAATGTTGATATTTTATGCATTACACACACCCCATCTCTGTCCTTACCCTGCATGTGTTGTGCCATGACCCAGTTGTGCAGCAATCTGTAGTTCTCCACTGAACCCTTCACCATCTCTACCAGCAGGTCATACGCCGCCGCACGGGCAGCGTGGCTTTTACATTTTGGCTGCTGCCGGTCCTTCAGGCTGGGCAATAGGAAGAGTACATCATGGATGTCCCTCAAAAACTCCTGCCCTTCACGGCAAAACTTAAACGGAGGCTTGTGCTTCAGCACACTGGTGGCTAAACGCAGCAGACCTGTTAGACCATCATCTTCTACAGCTCCGTCCTGCTGATCCAGGATTTCACGACTAGAGAGACAGTGAGAGAGTGAGGGGGTGAGAGACAGAGACCATGAGCGCGAGGAGAGGGAGAGAAAGAGAGAGAGAGAGAGAGAGAGAGAGAGAGAGAGAGAGAGAGAGAGAGAGAGAGAGAGAGAGAGAGAGAGAGACAGAGAGAGAGAGAGCGAGCGAGAGACAGAGAGCAAGAGAGACAGAGCGAGTGAGACAGACAGAACGAGCGAGACAGACAGAGCGAGTGAGACAGAGCGAGCGAGAGAGACAGAGCGAGCGAGCGAGAGAGAGAGAGAGAGAGAGAGCGCGCGAGAGAGCGAGCGAGAGAGAGCGAGCGAGAGAGACAGAGAGCGAGCGAGAGAGACAGAGAGCGAGCGAGAGACAGAGCGAGCGAGACAGACAGAACGAGCGAGACAGACAGAGCGAGCGAGACAGACAGAGCGAGCGAGAGAGAGACAGAGCGAGCGAGAGAGAGACAGAGCGAGAGAGACAGAGCGACAGAGACAGAGCGAGAGAGACAGAGAGCGAGCGAGCGAGCGAGCGAGACAGAGCGAGAGAGACAGAGCGAGAGAGACAGAGAGCGAGCGAGACAGACAGAGCGAGCGAGACAGACAGAGCGAGCGAGACAGACAGAGCGCGAGAGAGACAGAGCGCGAGAGAGACAGAGCGCGAGAGAGACAGAGCGCGAGAGAGACAGATTACAGAATTGTTCACAGCAGTGGTTTTGATAGGAATCAGGCATCTGAAGAACTACATTTCTCTAAATGCTACATCACAGACTGTCAGTACAAGAAATGGTTATGAACACACTGACTGACTGATATTGTTATATGACATTATGTGAAGATTTTGGCAGAACCACGTCCTCCATTTTTTCAAATTATTTTACAGTCGACATTACTTATAAAAACTTAGAACACACATCTCTGGAGATTTGGGAGAGTAAATAAAATGGCAGTCACTGTGACCTCTGGTTCCTATCACCACCACTGTGGTGTTAAAGTTTCTCTCCAGTGAACCACTTCACATCAAACCAAAGACCATTTACAAGTCAAGGTGTGAAAACCTGGTGAAATTGCCTTTTAATATCAAAAAACTGATTGGGCCAAAGTCAGCAGTCAATACAGCTGTTCTAGTGGAGTGTGTATCATACCTGCGTATGCAGTCTGCTAGATGACGGGCCAGGGCATCCAGGTCCAGCAGTGTGGTCTGACTAGCATCTTTAACATGGATGTTATCGATGAGTTTGCACAGCAGCCAGAAATACTCTTTACAGCCTGAGCGCAACACAGCCTCCTCCTCATAGTCCTCCACCTGTACATGCACACAAACCATAACACAGCTTTTACATTTTACATGGCAAGAAGAACAAGGTGCTTAAATATACACTGCTCAAAAAAATAAAGGGAACACTTAAACAACACAATATAACCCCAAGTAAATCAAACTTCTGTGAAATCAAACTGTCCACTTAGGAAGCAACACTGACTGACAATCAATTTCACAGCTGTTGTGTAAATGGAACAGACAACAGGTGGAAATTATTGGCAATTAGCAAGACACACTCAATAAAGGAGTGGTTCTGCAGGTGGGACCACAGACCACTTCTCAGCACCTTTCTGCTTTCTGGCTGATGTTTTGGTCACTTTTGAATGTTGGTGCTGCTTTCACACTCGTGATAGCATGAGACGGAGTCTACAACCCACACAAGTGGCTCAGGTAGTGCAGCTTATCCAGGATGGCACATCAATGCGAGCTGTGGCAAGAAGGTTTGCTGTGTCTGTCAGTGTAGTGTCCAGAGGCTGGAGGCGCTACCAGGAGACAGGCCAGTACACCAGGAGACGTGGAGGAGGCCGTAGGAGGGCAACAACCTAGCAGCAGGACCGCTACCTCCACCTTTGTGCAAGGAGGAACAGGAGGAGCACTGCCAGAGCCCTGCAGAATGACCTCCAGCAGGCCACAAATGTGCATGTGTCTGCACAAACGGTTAGAAACCGACTCCATGAGGATGGTAAGAGGGCCTGATGTCCACAGATGGGGGCTGTGCTCACAGCCCAACACCGTGCAGGACGCTTGGCATTTGCCAGAGAACACCAGGATTGGCAAATTCGCCACTGGTGCCCTGTGATCTTCACAGATGAAAGCAGGTTCACACTGAGCACATGTGACAGACGTGACATGGTCTGGAGACGCCATAGAGAGCGATCTGCTGTCTGCAACATCCTTCAGCATGACCGGTTTGGCAGTGGGTCAGTAATGGTGTGGGGTGGCATTTCTTTGGAGGGCCGCTCAGCCCTCCATGTGCTCGCCAGAGGTAGCCTGACTGCCATTAGGTACCGAGATGAGATCCTCAGACCCCTTGTGAGACCATATGCTGGTGCAGTTGGCCCTGGGTTCCTCCTAATGCAGGACAATGCTAGACCTCATGTGGCTGGAGTGTGTCAGCAGTTCCTGCAAGATGAAGGCATTGAAGCTATGGACCGGCCCGCCCGTTCCCCAGACCTGAATCCGATTGAGCACGTCTGGGACATCATGTCTCGCTCCATCCACCAACGTTGCACCACAGACCGTCCAGGAGTTGGCGGATGCTTTAGTATAGGTCTGGGAGGAGATCCCTCAGGAGACCATCCGCCACCTCATCAGGAGCTGCCCAGGCGTTGTAGGGAGGTCATACAGGCACGTGGAGGCCACACACAATACTGAGCCTCATTTTGACTTGTTTTAAGGACATTACATCAAAGTTGGATCAGCCTGTCGTGTGTTTTTCCACTTTAAGTTTGTGTGTGACTCCAAATCCAGGCCTCCACTGGTAAATAAATTTGATTTCCATTGATGAGTTTTGTGTGATTTTGTTGTCAGCACATTCAACTTTGTACAGAATAAAGTATTCAGTGAGAATATTTCATTCATTCACATCTAGGATGTGTTGTTTGAGTGTTTTTTTTGAGCAGTGTATAAAGTCATAGGCAGAAGTTTGTGCTTTCCTGGTCAAATAACGTGTTTTATTGATTTTCTAAGTGGAAATAAGTTACTACATCCACAGAGACACACTTCCATACATTTAAATGCTCCATTACTGTTTAATCACTGAATTTAATATATTTGCTGAGTTTAACACTGAAATGCGGCCTGTGCAAAAGTTACGGCACATTAAATCTGCATGCTTTACCTTTTTTTTCCAGCATGTTGAATAAAAAGTGAAAAAAGTAAAATTGTGAAGTAAAAATTGAAAGAAAAATGCCATAGGCTAGTGCTTTCCCTGTAGAGGACGTGTCAACTTATTTTCACTTAGAGAATGAACAAAATACCCTAATAAACAATCAAAGACAAAAAATGAAAATTTTACTTGTGCAGCACCCTCAGTAAGGAAGATCTATGAGAACTTGACTACTTGTTACCTTCACTGTCAGTAATGACAGAAGATGATTCTGTGAATATTTAGCTTCTCAATTAGTGCCTTGGACTTAAAAAGAACATAAAATAATTCTTAATACTGAAAAAAAATTGTTTGTTTAGCTGTGGGTCCACAATTTGAACTAGTACAGTACAATGAGCCATATACTCACTCTGAGAGGTTTTAGAGCCTGGGCGTCTGGTAGAAATTTGAGCAGTGTTGAAGCAGCCAGCAGCAGAAATGACCTGTTAATGGACTCTCCTCCCTCCAGCCCCGACAGAGACAACTTATACAGTCCATTACAAGCCTCATGACGCACTGCAGTCTATAAAACAGACAGACAGAGACAGAGACAGAGAGAGAGAGAGAGAGAGAGAGATTTAGAACAAAATCAAAGTACTGTATAAAGAATTGTTATGAATTATTCACATCAAATAAACACTGCTATAAAAGCTTTAAAAACAAGCTCTAAAAACAAGAACAAAGCAACCACTGTTGGTGTATATATATATATAAATATATATACATATATATATACACATATATATACACATATATACACACACACACACACACATACATACATATACATATATATATATATATATATATATATATATATATATATATATATAAAATTGATGTTCATGCCATGCATAACTCTCAGAAAGAAAGAAAAAATCTTATTTTAATAAAGTTACACAGTGTAAGCTTTGGGGATTTGGAGACCTCTCTGGCAGGCATGTGTAACTACTGGCAACGAGCAAAAGAACATATGGTATCATGGGCTGTGTTTCAGAGCCCTTCCCCTTTTTCCACAGTGAGCTGGATCTTCTTTTTAGCATTAATACATAAAGAAATGTATGACGTGGCCCAAAAAACTTTCAATTTTAACAGAAAAAAAGGTTAAACAGTGTAGCTTATAACCAATACTAGACTGTTACTGCCTACATTAGAGAGCATCATCTCTCTGTGTACTGTACCTCAGGTATGAGCAGCGTGAGCTTTTTCAGCCAGTCGTGGAGATGGTCACTGTCGGCCAGGCTGGACTTCACCATGGAGCAGCAATGAGCCCAACTCACCAACAACCACATCGAGTAGTGCGTCACTAACACACAGACAATTACAAAAATATGATCATTTTCAGATCACAAAGCAGCAAAAGTTCAACAACCGTTCTCCACAGTGCATCTCTATAACACAACACTATCATTACATACTCATAATCTTAAATGCATTTAGAATTCAAGGTCAACTGCACTTTAAAACGCACTTATTAATACTTATTGTATTAACTGTACTTGTTGTCCGTCATATCTCCCTCCCCTATGACCCCCGTGTCCTTACAGTGGTGTGAAAAAGTGTTTGCCCCCTTCCTGATTTCTTATTCTTTTGCATGTTTGTCACACTTAAATGTTTCAGCTCACCAAACAAATTTAAATATTAGACAAATATAACACAAGTAAACAAAAAATGCAGTTTATAAATGAAAGTCTTTATTATAGCAGCAACGACTGCAATCAAGCATTTGCCATAACAGGCGATGAGTCTTTTACAGCGCTCTGGAGGAATTTTGGCCCACTCATCTTTACAGAACCGAGCATGAACCGCCTTTTTAAGGTCATGCCACAGCATCTCAATTGGATTCAGGTCAGGACTTTGACTAGGCCACTCCAAAGTCTTCATTTTGTTTTTCTAAAGCCATTCAGAGGTGGACCTGCTGGTGTGTTTTGGATCATTGTCCTGCTGCAGAACTCAAGTGCGCTTCGGCTTGAGGTCACGAACAGACGGCCAGACATTCTCCTTCAGGATTTTTTGGTAGACAGCAGAATTCATGGTTCCATTTACCACAGCAAGTCTTCCAGTTCCTGAAGCAGCAAAACAGCCCCAGACCATCACACTACCACCACCATATTTTACTGTTTGTATGATGTTCCTTTTCTGAAATGCTGTGTTACTTCTAGGCCAGAGGTAATGGGACACACACCTTCCAAAAAGTTCAACTTCTGTCTCGTCAGTCCACAGAGTATTCTCCCAAAAGCCTTGGGGATCATCAAGATGTTTTCTGGCAAAACTGAGACGAGCCTTTACGTTCTTTTTGCTCAGCCGTGGTTTTCGTCTTGGAACTCTGCCATGCAGGCCATTTTTGCCCAGTCTCTTTCTTATGGTGGAGTCATGAACACTGACCTTAACTGAGGCAAGTGAGGCCTGCAGTTCTTTAGACGATGTTGTGGGGTCTTCTGCGACCTCTTGAATGATTCATCGCTGCACTCTTGGGGTAATTTTGGTCGGCCACTTTTCCACACAGGGCCCTGTATGTTTGGTTTTCTTTTTCCCTTAATAATAAAGACCTTCATTTATAAACTGCATTTTGTGTTTACTTGTGTTACCTCTGTCTAATATTTAAATTTGTTTGGTGATCCGAAACATCTAAGTATGACCAATATGCAAAAGAATAAGAAACCAGGAAGGGGGCAAACACTTTTTTCACACCACTGCATATTTCCATTTATACTTTTATATGTACGAGCATGTTCACCATATTTCACCATATTTCTGAATAACCTGATTCTGATTCTTGAATTCTTCATGAGATGGAGATTAGGGAACCAGCCTTGTGATCAGAAGGTCGCCGGTATGAAGAACCATAATATAGTCGTATTAAAATATTTTTAAAAATTTTAATGTGCAAAATAATCAAGAACAGAGCTAAACAATATATAGAAAAACTTGATGTGTAGACATAAGCATGCAGCTGCTTCTCTGGCTCGGTGAAAATGGTGCTAATGGTTGTTTCCAGTCATTTGTCTCGCACATGTGGCCTTGTACACTCATGCTTACATCAGAGTCTGCAGTGGTTAAGCACGACTGAGTGGATTTCTCAGCATTATGGGAGCATCAGGCCACAATCGCAGTGTTGTCACAGTGTTGACCGACAGAGGTGGTCAGAAATGGCTTCATAATGTCAGTGGCTAAACTCCAGTATCAGCGCAAACCTACTGGGAGTCATCCAAAAACGTTCTTACCTTCATGGCGAGATCGATGATCTGACTGCGCCTTCAATACTCTGAGAAACAGGACAAGTTAATGACATTAGCACGCCAATAAATCATTTTTAGAATCTGTCTTATCTCTCTTTCTTTGGATATAAGCAGGTGTGTGTTTACCTGTGTGCCAGGTTGTCATAGGTGTAGGCCACATTGATGAGCCTCTGGATGAGGTTAGTGCCTTGTACCAGACTGAGGAACACCTGAAAAACATACATGCATACGTTCATTAAACCTACAAACTGCCAAGGGTGTCTCAGAAATACAGAATAAAGTACACAGGAGTCTAAAAATCTAAAAAAGTACACAGGAGTCTAAAAAACAGAATAAAGTACACAGGAGTCTAAAAATCTACGTTCATTAAACCTACAAACTGCCAAGGGTGTCTCAGAAATACAGAATAAAGTACACAGGGGTCTAAAAATCTGAAATCACAATTTCAACTGCATTTTTTTTTTTTAGAAAATTTTGGTGCAATTTAGAACTTTTTTTAAAAATACATGGAATACAGAAACATGAGGGAAGTAATTATAGCTACAATTAAACTACACAGTACTGAAATAAAAACAATAAAATAAATAAGTCACACAATAAAAGTCTTTTTGTTTGAAAACAATCAGAGAACTTAACAAAAAAAAATCCAAACACGAATAAAATTGTTGCATGGAAGTCCAGTTTTTGGTCTCATCTTGTTGAATGAGTAATATAATCTGATCCTAGAACAGTTTTTCTTCTCCAAGATATTCCCTGAACATTATTGACCTATGTCTGGAAGTGCTGTCATACCTCAGTAAGTCGAGGTATGTGAAGACCCTTCCCATGATCCCCTGTTCCTTTGCGCGATTTACCAGGCCACGCCCTCTTCCGCTGTGTGTCCGTCAGACCGGACCAGGCGAAGACGTCGTGATACGCCAGATCAAGATCAGCTGGATCCACAGCAAACTGACAAATCAGCTTCAGCAGACAAGCCAGACAGTCCAACAACCACTGCAACAGAGACAGACAGACAGACAGACAGTGAGTGTTAATAAAATGTCTTACAGACTTCTTACAGGATCAAAAACATTACAGTGAAAACCAATCATGACTAACTGGATTACAGGACGACTCACCACAGTCCAGGACTCGTGCTCTTTGGGCTCCAGAATAGCAGAGTTAAAAATCTCCAGCAGCAGCTGAAGACCACCTGAGGCCACAAACTACAGACACAGCAAGACTTGAACTTACTTTATGTGGTATCTTCTGTAGACTGTATGCAGTCATTATACACACATACATGCACGGTTAGAAATAAAGTGTGGAGGCACATTTTTCACTCATCAAGGTACAAAC
>NC_051222.1:29708672-29716172 GCF_015220715.1 Pygocentrus nattereri | reverse complement strand
GAGCAGACCCCTCTCGATGATGGTCAGGCTAGAGTGAGGGTCCTTCTCCAAGTTGGCTGACGCCATCATTAAACTCTCCATGCATTTACTGATGAACTCCTGCTCTTTCTCCAGACCTGTCTTACCTGAAACAGCACAGACTGGTAACACACACTGCACACACGCCTCATATGCTCACTCATGAATCACTCTCAGACATGCTTGACACAAGACCACCCTCACATAAAGCCATCTGCCAGATGTCTGAAACCTGACACGTACATTTGTACATAAAAGGTACTTAGTTTAAAATTTGCTTTCTGTGTTTAATTTTAATTCGGTTTTATTGGTGACATCTGTACAGCCTAGTGATTCGTCACACCTCTGACTTTGGAACTTCAGCATTTTATTTTAGATGAAAAGAATCCCCCCCAAATAAAGGAGAAGAGAATATAACAAACTTCAGCTGCAGTGCTGACAGATGCTGGATGGACCGAGAAGCTCCACTGCAGTTCTATAAGTTACTCAGTACTCAGGTAGTTATGAACTTCTACATTTCTACTTCATCTCACGTTGCTTTTTGTGAAGATACTTTTACTTGAGTCAGTATTTTACCCAAGTATCAAGATTTCTTTCCGAGTATGGTCTTAGGCCCCCTGGTCGCAAGACTAATGACTAATAACTGAATACTGTGGTCTTCTCATGGAGTGGTATGAAAATGGTCAGGCTAACATTCACCAGACCACAATCTTGTTTTTTTACGAATAAATAAACGTCTAATGCTAAGACAACCAGCTTTACATGTACTTTTCTCAGATGTCTAAGACTCCCACGCAGTGTTGCATATTAAACTACCCATTTGATAAATCAGCACTGCATGTGTGGCCGTTGGCGTTTATGTGCTGGCGTAACTGACCGTTTATATAGTAGGAGTTGATGTACTGAATGGCCGCTCGGCTGATGTCAGCAGACTGAGCTCTGAGAGCGATTCCCCACAACTGATCCATACCACACAACTACAGAGAGACAGAGAGAGGGAGAGAAAGAGAGGGTGATTTGTAAAATGCCCCAGGGGGAGGTGAAGTCAGGATAATACGTAGGGCAGAAGTCATTGCATTTTGATGAAAACTGTCTTAAAATGACATGAATAAAATGACCAAGGCTGAGAAACTAACAAGGCTTTATTTACTTTATACTGACAAACGGTTTAAACCCCGAGCTTCTCAGATTGTCTCGGGATTACGTTGGTTTAAATAATAAAACTTTTTTTTATGTTGTATTAATTCTTTTCATAGATAAAGTTTCACTGTTTTATATCAAGCTAAAGGGTGTGTGGATGTACAGTATTTTCACTAGCACTGCTATGCTACAAGTAAACACTGGTGACTGCAGTAAAGTGGTGACCCTCATCTTGGCTTTCTTTGCTGTATTACTGCAGATATCTGTAAATCCCAGAGTCGTCAGTACTGACCAACTGATATCAGTTGGGCTCCACGCACCCTGCAGCTGAACTATCAACATACCTCGCAGTTGGAGTTGCTGTCGTAGGCGCTGGTGGCCAGCCGGGCCAAATTACAGAGATGCTGAAAGAGATTCAACCCCGTCATACTGATGGTTTCAGGCTTCAACTGGGGCATCTGAGGGAGAAAGAGTGGGAAGGAAGGAGAAACGTAAAGAGAATGGGATAGGGAGAAGGGGAAAAAAGGAAAATAAGCAAGAAGGAAAGAAAGTAACAGTTGAATAATCGGAATCAGCAGCTGTTTAAGATGTTTTGATCTCAACTATGTTGTTCACATGGGGTATTAAAAATGACAGGGTGAAAAAGCAACTCTGCATCATTTTCCACTTTCCTCAGATATAATCAATCAGCCCAGATCTTCGGTGTCCAAAACCTGCTCCTTTAGTTTAGTGCTGGAGCTACAGGGCTAACGATGCTAACAAGCACTGGAAGTCAATAGTCATGCAAATCTTTTCTGGAAAATGCATCTACTAAATTTCCCAAACCACATCCTACATTTTTACACTTTAGAACTTGTTATTTGTATAAAGAAACCCATACCTTCATTTTTTAACAGCTATTTTTAACGTTTTAGAATTACACAGTGTTTCAATGCAAGTAAATGACCTTAGTATTTGTGCCTGTACTGTGCCTCATTCAAGGAGTAGGGCTAAACTGCTGCAGGATGAATAGACAGAGATATATATATAAAAATGTGTTGGACATTATAAAAACTATGTATTCAAAATGCCTCGTGGGCACTGCCTCCGGTCCAGCGGTGAAGCCACTTGTTTTTTATTTGATCCCGGTGGCCGAGCCGCAGAGCAGGGGTTGGTGACTGGGAAGTGGAGCAACAAGCTCTGTTGCCCTCTCGGCTCAGGAGCTCACGCCGCCCTTAATGAGAGGCAGCAAAAGCTAATCTGCCATTGGCAGCGTAGGCGCCTTTAAAAGCAGAGTGTCAAAGAAAGAAAGAAAGAGGAGAGGGACGAACAGCAAAATACTGAGGAGCTGAAAGCTTGTTTTGGGGAAAAGGACTAGGGTCAAGCTCAGAAGCCACGGACAAGTAGTCAGCCCTGGATTTCGAGCTGTTTCTGTGGTTGCTTGGGGTGAAAAAGTTAAAACAGCTGCTGCAACCTTCAACCTTGCGTCCAGTGTCGTTCCTGTGCACCGGGTAAAAAAAATCTCCTTTACTCATCTATAAAAATAAAACATGCTTTCCATTATATGGACCCTTTAAATGGTGTTTAAAGGGTGTTAAAATTCACCTAAAGTTCTGTTCATATTTATAGTTGTCAGCAAGTCGTACTGTGGCCTAAACTACACAGACACGTGTGCGTGACCTTAATGAAGACGGTGTTTTAGTGTTTGATAAAAACATTCGCCTCGCAGCTCCAGCGCTAAAGTAAACAGGCAAAACCAAACTTGTCCTGGATGACTGACTGCATCTGGAGTAAAATTACACTTGCACAAATTTGCTGAATTCATATATAATTTACTATATGCGCGTGTGTGCGTTCTCACTTTTTCCAGGAACAGGTGTTTGTAGGTCTCCATGCCCATGGCGTGCTGATCTTTACTGCGCACCTGATTCAGAAACCAGTGCAGTGCATCGTCATAACACTCAGAGTCCTCCACTAGACAGTGCCACAGGATATCCACCTGCTCCAGACTCAACCCTAAAATACACACAGTCATCATTAACTCCCCGAGTATTCACCAAGTCCGTGTTACAACATCTCTCTTGGCACAGATATCAACACAAAAGGTAACAATTTAAAAACAATAATGGAAAAAAATGAAATATGAGAAATGCTCAAAACTGTGTAATGAAATTTTAAACCTTGCTCTTTTCCAAAAGTGTCTTGTTTACTGTCTATAACATTGCCTATAATTATTTCTCATTTTAAGGGCTCATCTTGTTACAGGGTGGAGTGGCAGGCATTTAAACAGATATTGGAGAACATATTCATCAGAGCTGAATCAGTATATACAGTACATCATCAGAGCTGAATCAGTATATACAGTACATCATCAGAGCTCAATCAGTATATACAGTACATCATCAGAGCTCAATCAGTATATACAGTACATCATCAGAGCTCATTCAGTATATACAGTACATCATCAGAGCTCATTCAGTGTATATACAGTACATCATCAGAGCTGAATCAGTATATACAGTACATCATCAGGGCTGAATCAGTATATACAGTACATCATCAGAGCTCAATCAGTATATACAGTACATCATCAGAGCTCATTCAGTATATACAGTACATCATCAGGGCTGAATCAGTATATACAGTACATCATCAGAGCTCAATCAGTATATACAGTACATCATCAGAGCTCAATCAGTATATACAGTACATCAGAGCTCATTCAGTATATACAGTACATCATCAGGGCTGAATCAGTATATACAGTACATCATCAGAGCTGAATCAGTATATACAGTACATCAGAGCTGAATCAGTATATACAGTACATCAGAGCTCATTCAGTATATACAGTACATCAGAGCTCATTCAGTATATACAGTACATCATCAGAGCTGAATCAGTATATACAGTACATCATCAGAGCTCAATCAGTATATACAGTACATCAGAGCTCATTCAGTATATACAGTACATCATCAGAGCTGAATCAGTATATACAGTACATCATCAGAGCTCAATCAGTATATACAGTACATCAGAGCTGAATCAGTATATACAGTACATCATCAGAGCTGAATCAGTATATACAGTACATCATCAGAGCTCAATCAGTATATACAGTACATCATCAGAGCTCAATCAGTATATACAGTACATCAGAGCTCAATCAGTATATACAGTACATCATCAGAGCTCAATCAGTATATACAGTACATCAGAGCTCATTCAGTATATACAGTACATCATCAGAGCTCATTCAGTATATACAGTACATCATCAGAGCTGAATCAGTATATACAGTACATCATCAGAGCTCATTCAGTATATACAGTACATCATCAGAGCTCAATCAGTATATACAGTACATCAGAGCTCAATCAGTATATACAGTACATCATCAGAGCTCAATCAGTATATACAGTACATCAGAGCTCATTCAGTATATACAGTACATCATCAGAGCTGAATCAGTATATACAGTACATCATCAGAGCTGAATCAGTATATACAGTACATCAGAGCTCAATCAGTATATACAGTACATCATCAGAGCTGAATCAGTATATACAGTACATCATCAGAGCTCATTCAGTATATACAGTACATCATCAGAGCTGAATCTGTATATACAGTACATCAGAGCTCATTCAGTATATACAGTACATCATCAGAGCTGAATCAGTATATACAGTACATCAGAGCTGAATCAGTATATACAGTACATCATCAGAGCTCAATCAGTATATACAGTACATCAGAGCTCATTCAGTATATACAGTACATCATCAGAGCTGAATCAGTATATACAGTACATCATCAGGGCTCAATCAGTATATACAGTACATCATCAGAGCTCAATCAGTATATACAGTACATCATCAGAGCTCAATCAGTATATACAGTACATCAGAGCTCAATCAGTATATACAGTACATCATCAGAGCTCAATCAGTATATACAGTACATCAGAGCTCATTCAGTATATACAGTACATCATCAGGGCTGAATCAGTATATACAGTACATCATCAGAGCTCAATCAGTATATACAGTACATCAGAGCTCAATCAGTATATACAGTACATCATCAGAGCTGAATCAGTATATACAGTACATCATCAGAGCTCAATCAGTATATACAGTACATCAGAGCTCAATCAGTATATACAGTACATCATCAGAGCTCAATCAGTATATACAGTACATCATCAGAGCTGAATCAGTATATACAGTACATCAGAGCTCAATCAGTATATACAGTACATCATCAGAGCTCAATCAGTATATACAGTACATCAGAGCTCAATCAGTATATACAGTACATCATCAGAGCTCATTCAGTATATACAGTACATCATCAGAGCTGAATCAGTATATACAGTACATCATCAGAGCTGAATCAGTATATACAGTACATCAGAGCTCAATCAGTATATACAGTACATCAGAGCTGAATCAGTATATACAGTACATCATCAGAGCTCAATCAGTATATACAGTACATCATCAGAGCTGAATCAGTATATACAGTACATCAGAGCTCAATCAGTATATACAGTACATCATCAGAGCTGAATCAGTATATACAGTACATCAGAGCTCAATCAGTATATACAGTACATCAGAGCTCAATCAGTATATACAGTACATCAGAGCTCATTCAGTATATACAGTACATCATCAGAGCTGAATCAGTATATACAGTACATCATCAGAGCTCAATCAGTATATACAGTACATCATCAGAGCTGAATCAGTATATACAGTACATCATCAGAGCTCAATCAGTATATACAGTACATCATCAGAGCTGAATCAGTATATACAGTACATCAGAGCTCAATCAGTATATACAGTACATCATCAGAGCTCAATCAGTATATACAGTACATCAGAGCTCATTCAGTATATACAGTACATCATCAGAGCTGAATCAGTATATACAGTACATCAGAGCTCATTCAGTATATACAGTACATCATCAGAGCTGAATCAGTATATACAGTACATCATCAGAGCTCATTCAAGCAGAATTAAATATCAAAAACCAACAAATCTTGACCATATCATAGGACGGGGCAACAGAACAACATTTATCATTATTACCGTAAATTAAAATAATACCAGCAATGTCACAATGTGCTTTTTTCCTAGAATATTGTGTATAATTATGTGAAAATGTATTGTATTCAAAATTCTTTTGGTATTTTTATTTATTTATTTTTTTAAAGGGACACCTGTGATTCTTTTCTGGCCTGTTCAAAATCAGAGAGAGAGAGAGAGAGAGAGAGAGTGAGACTCACTGAAGTGATCTGGAGAGCCCAGCGTGGAGAACACACAGGTGAGGAACTGCAGTCGCACCTGAACCTCCGCACTGTGACTGTACCTAACACATACAAATATATTATCAGTCACCTCCTACTTAATATAGTGTTACAGAGCTCAATCCAGTGCACAGCCTACCAGGATCCACAACATGTGACACTGAGACGGTTTACATCAGCCTCATAAAAACCCAACCAAAAAAATATTAAAATGATAATAAAAACAGCTCCGTGCATCCTGAAACCGTGACTAAGCAGAAAAGCCCAGAATGGGGAAATGTCTCTGTGCCTCAGACTGCTGAGTCATACTCACAGAGCAAACTTGTGCCTCTGCTCCCGCACCTCCTGGATGTAGTGCAGAAGATCCTCAAAGAACAGCTTCATCATGTGCAGCTCCTTCTCAGCCCACCTGGACATACACAAGCATCATCTTCTCATCTTCATCATAATCATTACCACCACTGCTGATACATCAGGTGTTTGTTCACTGTGCATATGGCAGCTAGTAGTTTGAAAGGCTGTGACCTGTCAGTTTCCAGTATTAGGGTGCGTGATGGACACATATATATATATATATATATATATACACATACATACACACACACACACACACACACACACACATATATATGCACTGGTGGTTTTTGGTGGTTTCAAATTTCAGA
The DNA here is from genome assembly GCF_015220715.1 of Pygocentrus nattereri. NCBI lineage: Eukaryota > Metazoa > Chordata > Actinopteri > Characiformes > Serrasalmidae > Pygocentrus > Pygocentrus nattereri. The sequence continues at coordinate 29,709,044 of NC_051222.1, read as the reverse complement.
TGTCTTGATCTTAAGTTATTAAATCTAATTTATAATATTTTTGCCATCTTGCTCAAACCTAGAAGTGAATGTTAACATCTCCTTCTACTGATGTTCTTTTAGTCTAAATGGCAGTCAATGGTCTCTCTTACATGGTGATCCAGTGAGTGTCATAACTGGAGCCAAACTGCTGGAAGGTTCCAAAAAGCTTTGGCAGCAAACGCAGAGAGACCACCACAGACCTGAAACAGAGAAAAATGTTTTATGTCTGGTTTTTTTTGGCCATGATTAAAAAGTATAAAAATTAAAAATGTGATCAATTCAAAATGAGTTGACTGACTGGGAGCTGAATGGTATATTTTTAAAAACTTAAACAATGTTTATATAATACAT
>NC_051222.1:29638672-29703672 GCF_015220715.1 Pygocentrus nattereri | reverse complement strand
AGACCAAAGCAGTGTTCTAGACCAAAGCAGTGTTCTAGAAGAGCTGATTTATCCCGACAATTTACTTAGAAAAGCATACTGTGGCACTATTTTTCACAACAATATATTTTCATACTGCCCACCCCTATCTGGGCCCATTCCTTGCTGCTGCTGCTGAGCATCCTGGGATTGAGAAGGAATTGCAGTGGGGTCTATCCTTTCCCCTGACGACCCTTCTAAACAAGCTGAAGAAGAAGAGCAGGCATCCAGAATCCTCAAGGAGGAAGAAGAGGATGAGGTTACCATGGCAGAGGCCACTTCGGGGGAAAAGGGCAAGGTTTTGGGTTTGGAAAGGCTCGGCCCGGTTCCAGGACTGGGACCAGGACCAATAGAACCAGATGAGACTGGTCCAGACATTCCGGATCTTTCCGGAGGGCCCTGGACTTCTCCGAGAGGCTCTCCGGCCTTCCGCTTGCGGAGCTCTGACGTTAAAGTGTCTCGTGAATCTCTTGTTTCTTTCCGTGGGCTGCTCTCCGACACTGCAGTCGGCCTGTCCTCTTCGTCATCCTCATCATCATCCTCGTCATCCTCATCATCGTCTTCCTCCTCCTCTTCCTCCTTTAAGGCTTCGCTGTCTGCCATGTCGTCCGAGTGAAGCTCGCTGCCAGGGCTGCCGGCCGATTGGCTGGCCCGGCTGGACTCTGCTTCATTGCTGGACGCTTCGCTGCGGCCGCTGCTGCTGCCCGGCCCGCTGCTGCCCTCTTCGCCGCTGTTCGCCGTCTCGTCTGAGCTGCCCTGCATCGACTCCTACGCACAGGAATGAAAAAGGAGACTCACATCTCTAAAGCTCTTCATCACGGTTTGAAAGAGTTGTGTTCCTCTTTAAGCACAAATGTAAGTCACAGAATGTGTGTGTGTGTGTGTGTGTGTGTGTGTGTGTGTGTGTGGGTGTGTGTGGTTATTCAGCGTTACCTCAGTGTCTGAGAGCCTCTGCTGGCCTCGTTTCCCGCTGCTCATGATTGGCTCGTCCATCTCCATATCACTTCCTCCACTGTGGTGCGTGTCACTGTTATCACTGCTCTCTGGGCTCGCTGCCGGGGAACCTGGGTAAACAAACAAAATAAATAAACACTAACACACAACTTTCACAGTGTGAAAACGGTGAAAACTTTATCTGGGCTTTGTGTTCTTTACAGTGCTGTGTTAGGGCTACTGTTATAAAATAGTACATTTTGAGAATAAAGTCGTAATATTTCGAGAAAAGACAGTCATAAAATTCAAAAATAAATGTGCAATATTTCTAGGATAAAGTGGGCTAACTGTCAGGGGGCTGTCATAACGTGTTAGGGTCTCGGCTGCTGTACTGGCGACGGCGAAGACACCGAGTGCACCGGAGTTCCCCTCACTCCTGTCTCTGTCTGTGAAACTCATCCCCTGGCGGAGATGTAGCCCCGATAGCCGTGTAGACGACCCCTGTACAGCTTTACTCTGTAAGTCTGCTATTTTTATTTTTTAATTTTTATTAACAGTGGCCCAAAAAGTTCTTGCTAGTTCCAGACTCCTCGCTGAACTCCAGCCATCACAAGGATTGGCAAAATCATATGAGCAGGGCTTCATTTAATTTAACGAAGAACTGACTAGATAAACCAACTACTAGATAACCAACTACTGTTATTATCCAGTATTTAATCTGACAACCAAAAAGCACAATCCATGTAAACATCAGCACAGTGTTCTATACATAGAAAACTTTAGGCTTTACTAAATAATAAAAAACTCAACCTAACGTAACAGATATTATAGAAACTCGACCCGCGTAATCCACTTACTTTCACTGAAACTGAGCCCAAACAAGCCTATATAGCCTGAAAGAGACCATCTTGACATTCATTCACATAGTTCAAACAACAATCAACACAAAGTCAGGAGCTCTTAACTCTTAAGTCTTTTCCTGTCACACAACTACACAAGCTAACCAACAACTATACAAAGACAACAGTTTAGGGCTGCGACGCTACAGAAGCAACATAATGTGTAGGAAAAAAGACAGTTGTCTGTTTTAGCACTGTGTTGTGGCTAAAAACGCTCATCACAGACCACATAGCCTCATGAGTAGCGGTCAGACCTTGACTCCAACATGTAAACCATGAGTCGGGGAGTTAACTACATCCGCAGGAGTCAAGAGTCCCAGTCAACTTTAGGAAACCCGGAATTGTGTATCACTAAGTAGGACTACTGGAACAAGAACTCCAGCGCCTTCATACAGACAATTCAGAAACGGCCCTCAAGCTGAATGAAAAATCCACCAATTCATCAGAGAAGTACCTTCGAATGAATGAAATTTCTAACTGAAAGCATTAATTGAAAATGTATGAATTTTTGGTTCATTATTAATAATCACTAACATCCCTAAAACAGACATAAAAATGATTAATAAAACCCTCTACGGCAGGTGGTATGAGAGCAATTAAAAATATACATTTGATTCACTTTTCTTGCGTAAAATGAACCTGATTATTAAATATCAATTCATGTTTTAAGAATAATGTGCGCAGGGGTCATTTTGGGGCGCGTTGCCTTGAGGCAACATTGCTCTATATTATTTGTTCCCATTGTTGCACAATGTTCCCTGAAGTGGCTTGTGATTGGTCAAATCCATTCCACTGTCGCACAACGTTGCTTCTAGGCAACAAACATATTTCTGCATATACTCATAAAACGCAACAAAAAAAAAATGATACTGAAATGTTAAAAAAGAGGTTTAAGTGGCCACTAAGAGACAGTATGATCAAGAATATGCTTTTTATTGACGATCAAACTTTCTGTTAACCCTATCAGTGTGTTTATGGAAAATAAAGTATGTTGCCCTAAGGCAACGTTGTGCAAAAGAGGGTTAATTAAGAAAAACACAGGCAGAGGTGTTGGGTCAGGGGGTTTTCAGACAAAGTCATTATGGCTTCACATTTTAACGTTTTAGTATTTTAACTGGAAACTACAATGGCTCTACGTAAGCTTAGTGGATCTGAAGATCTCTCTGGTGGGAATGTGTAACTGCACGCAATGTGCGGAAGAACATTCATATAAAAACACAGGACCGGTCCAGACCCTTTCTTACCTTTCTTGTTGCCCATGGGCAGGTTTGTGTTGAGCAGAGAAGCGAAGGAGCTCTGCTTGGAGAGCTGGGCTTTGGCTGCCAGAGCGTTATTCCACAATGCCTTTATCAACATGGATGCCAGATACAGAGTCTATAACACAAACGCACAGTCACGCTTTACTGTTAACTTTAAAGAAGGTCCTGTCCTTGTAATTGTGATAGCAGCTGTAAGTCCATCATCTGTCCATCATTATAGGTACAGCAATTTGCCACCATTGTTATTATGAGATGTAGGGTCTAACCAAATCATGGAAAACTGAACTTTCTTCACTTTTAATACACAGAAATAAAAGCCGATGCAATAACTGAGCAGTTTTAAAACATGCCGCTCACTCAGCACATTTTTCAGCCCATTTTGAATTCATTGTTTAATATGGGATGATCTGATCAGTGAAATGATAAATCGGATAAATCGGAGCCTTAGGGCCGAATCCCATTTCACCCCTCGCCCCTACCACTGAGCCCTTAGCCCTCTGTTTTGTGTGTTCACATCTAGGAGTAGGGTGTCCCATGTTTTGTTGAGATGGGGTAGGGAGAAGCGATGGGGCTACATGGCGCTCCAAATAGAGGTTTTTCAGAGACGCACTCCAAACTGAGTGTTATGAGGGGGGAAAAAAGAAAAAAAAAAAGAAAAACCGGAAAGATGAGCGACCAAAGACCCACAAATGGGCGAATTTACTCCGTTAAAAAGTTACAGTAACCACTGTATTATCTTAGTTTAATGTAGTTTTAATGTATTATAGTCGTTTTCTTCATAACAAGCATAAAAAATTTATAAAAAAAAAATTAAAAAATCGCTAACAGCATGCTAATGTCTCGGTAGCTAGCTAGCTAATTCTCCCATTCCACCTTAAATAGTCCAGCAGTGTTGACCCCTGAAGCGCCAGAATGTAACTGCTGCACCATTTAAGGTGTAACGGGAAAATTATAACAAGAACCCTGGGGAATAGCTGACTTCAGCTTCGTATCACTGAAGAATTAGCGGTGGGCAATAATAAATAACTGCCCCCCTCTTTACAGACATATGACACCCTAAATGTAGCTAAAGCCCAGCAGTGAGGAGCTGAACTTTACCCTCCTCTTTTATCATTGCAGATGGGCAGGGTCGCCTACAGAGAAGCACAGTAGCTGTTAATGATTTAACATTTGTTAGTTTTTTTTATTTGAGGGTCCCGTTTCATAGCGCGTAAGATTTCAACCACTACCCTTTGTAACGCCGTTCTAAGGGGTTAGGGTGAGACATGAAAACAAGGGGTAGGGATAAAAAGAGGAAATGGGTGCCTGCGTGTACCTGTTCAGTGTGTGCACTGGGGTGTAGTCCAGACACCAGGTTGAGGACGTGTCTAAGAGGCACTGGATCCAGGTTTTTGATCAGAGAAGGAAACAGGTCGTGGATGTACCGGCTGCAGTGCTTCAGCTGAGGACACAAACACACAGTTCACAGGAGTTTTAAACACTCGGAGTTTTAATGCTGTTTAGTGGGGCATCTCCCTGTATGCAGAACAGCAGGAGGCGCCGTCACAACATTGGAAAGGGTTTTGGTTATCGAATGTAGCTCGTAGAGATGGAGGCATTTACACAATCAGATATGAATCCGTTTCAACTATCTAGACCCCACAGTGGCCTGCAAGTCGCTGAAACGGCCACAGCCATGATTTAATATTTCACAGGCAACATAATTGTAGCAATCAACATAATTGTTGGGACACTAATTACATTTTAGATCATGAGATATTTAGATTTTGAATTTAAATATTCCAATTTTCGATTTTTAAAAAAAGTTTTACATGTACTGGATCCCTCAACAAGGACGACTCTTACTGTGTTCAGATTAGGGCTGCAACTAACAATTATTTTCACTGGCGATTAATCTGTTGATTTTTTTTTTTCTTCTCAATTTATCGATTAGCTGTTTTTTTTAATTCTTAGAAAATGTCTATTAGTGTTTTAATATATTCAGGCTGATGTCACAGAAGAGTAATGAAACCAGAAAATACTCAAATTTAAGAAGCAGAATTTTTTTTTTTATACTTTTCTTAAAAATTACTCAAACCGATTAATCGATTACCGAAATAGTTGCTGATTAATTTAACAGTCGACAACTAATCGATTAATTGTTGCGGCTCTAGTTGAGAAGCGCTCGGTTTTTCAGAAACGGAGACAGAGAAGCTTGACCGGATTCTAGCTCAGCTAGACAGTGGTGATAACACTGAACAAGATCTGCCAAAATTCATGAAAAGCTGTGTTGTCATAGTTATTTAGGCCCTTTACTGAACGCACAGCCAAGTTCACGCTCAAATACAGGTGACCTTTCAGTGGAACGACCTCATTCTGTATCGATGACGTGTTATTTCAGGTATACTAGTTTATATTGATTTAAAAAGACAGCCTGTATGAATCAAATGAACCAGTTAGATATGCGTTGTGTGTGTTTTCCCCTTTTCTGGTGCGTCTCAGTCTCTCAGCTACACAGACCCTATGAGTGCTCAGGATCCCTGAAGATTATGAGCAGATTAACTGATCACAGAAAGTCATTCAGTGAGTTAGCTGCGGCTCTAGCGGGCGTTCGTGTCAACGTATGCATGTCTAACCTGAGCAGCAGCCCATATACAGTCTACATGCTGTGTGCTCAGTCTTCCCTCTGCAGCCAGGAAGTTCAGGATCACTTGGCACTGCTTTATGATCTGCAACAGACAGACAAAAACAACAGTCTAAGATAAACGAGCAAACATTCAAATAACCAATAATATCAACTGATATTTTATATGATCAAAAATTAGACTGAATCTGAAAGATAAATGATAGAAATTATGAGGAGCCATATTTCTAACGGCCTGATTACAATCGCTTTTCTGCATTCTTAGTTCACGTCTCTGGTCATATTAAGTATGATCCACCATATCTCAGATCATGTAAATGGCTCATGTCATGAAAAATAAAGTTTTCCTTTGTTTTTCTACAAAAGTTTGATGAAATATCTAAACACTGAAAAGGCTCAAAACACTCAGACCTTCTGACTAGACCTTCAAAACTAGACCTTCATTCTTACACAGAAAACAAGCTGCAAAAATAGCCCACTTTAAATAAACCCTTCTGTGATCTCATATATCCAGCAGTTCAATTCATACTGAAGTTACAAGGAGCGTTTCAGACCGGACAGCATTTTGATCAAGGCACAAAACAGGGCAGCCAATCAGAACTGAGCTTATTTACATAGATCAGCTTTAAAAGCACAGCAACAAAAACAGCCTGGTTAAGTCGAAGGGATGAAGAGAGATTTATACACTTAATTACGATTGAGACAGAAACCAACATAAACATCATGAGAGTACCTAAAGGAAAAGATAAGTTAAGTGATCCTTTTTTAATCCCACAACCGGGGAAATTCCACCTCCGCATTTAACCCATCCGTGAAGTGAAACACCACATACACACTAGTGAACACACACACTAGGGGGCAGTGAGCACACTTGCCCGGAGCAGTGGGCAGCCCAATCCACGCCGCCCGGGGAGCAGTTGGGGGTTAGGTGTCTTGCTCAAGGACACCTCAGTCATGGACTGTCAGCCCTGGGGATCGAACCGGCAACCTTCCGGTCACAGGGCCAGGTCCCTAACCTCCAGCCCACGACTGCCCCCCAGTCCATAGAATATGGACTTTTAAATGTGGACTTTAGACACAAGCATATGAGCATAACTGCACTCAATTTGATCTCTGTTAATTACAATATTCACCACTGTATCTGTTTCACAGGCCAGATTTGGACTGAAATAGACAGATCAGCGAGATGTCATTATGGACAGATAATCAGTCACCTTCTGAATATAGAAAACATCAGGCATAATTAACAGTCTGATCAGGGATTTTTGACACTGACCTCAATGTGCAAATTTGGTCCGAAAATGTGCTCCACAACGTTGTTGTTGATGAGCCAGTCAGCGAGTTCCTTTGCTATTGATCTGAAGGAAAGGTCAGACAGTGCACGTTAACATTTCAGTCTTTTTATCAACTCTAAATCATTATTTCAACTGCTGTCGCTCTAACATAATAGAACAGTCTGAGCATAAAAGCAAATGTGACTAACAAGGAACGAAAGCTAATTGGTGCCAATTAGCATTATGCAAATAATTTAACGCTAATTAGCACCATCAGTGGCGTTTACCATTCTGATCAAGCTACTCTTTAATCCCTCTGGATGTAAAGCATGCAGTGGTTTCACAGGAGAACAAACTTTGAGAGAAGTTTACAAAAGTACTTACGTCTCTGTATCAGACACCAGAGACTCATTATTGCAGACGTCATTAAAGGTGTGCAGCTGATTCTGATAAAAAGAAGAAAAGAAAAAAAAACACAAACTAAGATTAAAAGTTAAAGTTAAAAGGCGACATGTTTCCAAAAGTATTCGCTTCTCTGTCCTCACACGCATATGAGCTTGAGTGAGATCCTATTATTAATCCATAGGGTTTAATATGATGTCGGCCCACCCTTGACAGCTATAACAGCTTCAACTCTTTTCGGAAGGCTTTCCACAAGGGTTAGGAGTGTTTATGGGAACTTCTGACCGTTCTGCCAGATGTGCATTTGTGAGGTCAGACACTGATGTTGGACGAGAAGGCCTGGCTCACAGTCTCCACTCTAATTCATCCCAAAGGTGTTCTGTCGGGTTGAGGTCAGGACTCTGTGCAGGTCAGTCAAGTTCTTCCACACCAAACTGGCTCATCCGTGTCTTTATGGACCTGCTTTGTGCACTGGTGTGCAGTCCTGTTGGAACAGGAAGGGGCTGTCCCCAAACTGTTCCCACAAAGCTGGAAGCATGAAATTGTCCAGAATCTCTTGGTGCTGAAGCTTTAAGAGTTCCTTTCACTGGAACTAAGGGGCCGAGCCCAACTCCTGAAAAACAACCCCACACCTTAATCCCCCCTCCACCAAAGAAGCGTGAATCATCACTCCAGAGAACTCGTCTCCACTGCTCTAGAGTCCAGTGACGCTTTACACCACTGCATTCAACGCTTTGCGTTGCTCTTGGTGATGTAAGGCTCGGATGCAGCATCTCAGCCATGGAAACCCATTCCATGAAGCTCTCTAAGCTGTTCTTGAGCTGATCTGAAGGCCACATGAAGTTTGGAGGTCTGTAGTGATTGACTCTGCAGAAAGTTGGTGACCTCTGCGCACTATGCCCCTCAGCATCCACTGACCCCGCTCTGTCATTTAATAATAATAATAATAATAATAATAATGAATTTTATTTGTAACGCACTTTACATTTTAAACAAATCTCAAAGTGCTATACAGTAGAAGCATTTCAATTAAATCAAAGAACTGTTATAAAACATCTTTACACTCAATAGGAAGATCACGGGTTGTAAGTTCTGCTGAAGAGAAAGGTTTTAAGTACTTTTTTAAAACTCTCACTCGACTGTGGTGCCCTCAGATGGTCAGGGAGAGCATTCCATAAGCGAGGAGCAGCAGAATAGAAGGCCTGGTCCCCCATGGTGTGGAGTTTAGTTCTGGGGGGAGGAGGCGATTTGTGTTTGTAGAACAAAGGTATCGTGATGAGGTCTGTGGGGTGAGGAGTTCTTTCAGATATGTAGGAGCATTGCCATAAATGCACTGGTGGGTGAGGAGGGAAACCTTGCATTTGATCCTGGCAGAGATGGGAAGCCAGTGAAGAGAACAGAGGATGGGTGTGATGTGTTAATATTTACGCACTCTCATCAGGATCCTAGCAGCGCTGTTCTGAATGTATTGTAGCCTCTGGAGACTCTTGCTAGGAATCCCAATGAGAAGTGCATTGCAGTAGTCGAGTCTGGAGGAGATGAAAGCATGAACCAGTTTTTCAGCATCAGATACAGTCAGAGTGGGGTGAAGTTTGGTGATGTTTCTGAGGTGGTGAAAGGAGATCTTGCAGAGGTGTTTTATATGGGCCTCGAAAGTAAGTTGAGGGTCAAACCTCACACCAAGATGAGGAAGTTGTGTTCCATCCATACCTGAATATCTTCTAGACAGGCAGCAAGTTGTGATGATGGCGTTGACGATGAAGAGGCTACAGAGGAGTTTGCGTCAATTCGAAGGTAGAGTTGTACATCAGCACAGCAGTGGAATGAAATTCCATGGTGACTAATGACATGGCCAAGGGGAAGCATGTATATGGTAAACAGGATGGGGCCCAGGACTGACCCCTGGGGGACTCCACAGGTCACAGTGTGTGTCTGGGATCTTGCCTTTCCATATGTTAAGTACTCTGTTCTTTCAATCAGATAAGACTGAAACCAGTTTATGGTGGTGTCCGTGAGACCAATAGTGTGATTAAGCCGATTGAGGAGTATGCCATGGTCAACAGTGTCAAATGCAGCAGACAAATCCAGGAGGATGAGGAGCGAAGGTGAGCCAGTGTCAGCTGCCATCAGAAGGTAATTTGTGACCTTAACCAAAGCTGTTTCTGTACTGTGAGCAGAGCGGAAACCAGACTGAAATTTTTCATAAAGGTTATTGCATTTAAGATGGTCCTGAAGATGGGCGGCGACTACGTTTTCCAGTACTTTAAAGAGAAAGGGAAGATTGGAGATGGGCCTATAATTTGCAAAGACATCCGGATCAAGAGTAGGTTTTTTGAGCAGTGGTCTGATTATGGCTGTCTTTAGAGAAGATGGAACAAACCCAGCCTGGAGAGAGTGGTTTATTACAGTGGTAATCAGAGGATTTATGGCAGAGATGTTTGCTTTCACCAGAGAGGTAGGAAAGGGATCCAAGGCACAGGTGAAAGGTTTCATCTTCTTGACAATGCCTTCATCCTCTTGCTGTGAGACTTCTGGAAAACAGCTTAGGGGCTGGGAGACCTCAGACTGTGAGTACATACCCTGCACATGTAGAGTGGAGAATGTTGAAATAACAGAACGAATTGAGTGGGTTTTTGTTCTAAAAAAAGTCATGAAGTTGTTGCAGTGCTCTTCTGTACTTTCAGTGAGTAAGGGGGCTTGTGGTTTCAGGAGATGGTTGATGGTGGTGAATAACTGCTTAGAAATCCCTTGACCGTTTTTGATGATGTTTCCATAAATCTGTAACCGTGCTTCCATAATGGATCTTGCGTAGGCTTTTTGATGTTCCCGATACGCCAACTTGTGAACAGTGAGGCCAGAGGCTTTGTAACAACGCTCAAGGGCGCGCCCGGCTGCCTTCATTTCTCTTAGCTCATCAGTGAACCAGGGGGCTGAATGAGAGAAGGTGACCGTTCTGGTTTTAGCAGGAGCGTGAAGATCCAAGATTCTGCTCAGACTTTTATTGTAGAAATCCACTGCGTCATTGACCGATGGGAGGTCTGTATGTAGAAGATTCTTCAAGTCGGCTGTCATGATTTCTGGATTTATTTTTTTCAAATTTCTGAAGCAGATTTGGCGTTTGGGCTTCATGGACAGAGACAAAATTGGCAATTCCATAGAGACTACCTTATGATCGGATACACCGAAATCATACACAGAAAGATTTCTGATTGGGGCAGAGTCAGTAATGATCAAGTCAAGAGTGTGCCATCAACAAGTTGCCTTAGACTGAAGCAGTCCAGCAGTTGGGAGAAATTCAGCCGCAAAGCGGCAGGTAGGATTGTTGACATGAATGTTGATGTCCCCAAATATAATAATATTGGCAGAGGTTGTACAGAGTGATGAGAGGAGGTTGTACATCTCGGGCATGAAGGATGGGTTTGGTTTGGGAGGCCGATAAATGAGAAGTATTGTCACAGGAGATGGCAGTTTACATCTAAAACGCCAGACATTCACAAGAGGAAAGCTCAGGCAGAGGCAAATAAGATAAGTCCAGATCACTGCGGTAGATAGTAGCCAGACCCCCACCACGACCCATGCTGTGGGCTTTCTGAAGGTAGCTGTAGCCAGAGGGACAGGTCTCGTTTAATATAGAAAAAAACTCTGGTTGATGCCAGGTTTCTGTAAGGCACATTAAATCCAAGCACTTGTCCAGAATGTGGTCATGTATGAGGCAGGATTTATTTGTTAATGACTGTGTATTGAATAATTCAATTTTGATATTGGATGGAGCACTGGGTCTCCGTATAGGCTGGAGAACACTGAAATCCACTCCACGTTTTCCATCCCGCTCCGTGAGCAGTGTTGCCACAGGAACCCCAACGTTACTAGTGTGAGTAGCAGCAGCGTTCTGATGACGACGTCGTGGCGCGACGGTGCAGATGGATGGGATGGCGTGCCCAGAGCTAGAGTAAACGTTCTCTGCGAGCTCCTATGAATGTAGCGAGGTCGGCGAAGGAGTTTGAGTTGTTTAATGACTGATATGCATGATGGCGTAGTGAAATTGTTGAATTTCATCAGCTGGCTGACCGAATAATTCAACATCATGGAGAGCAGATCTTGTCGCTCGGTGAGGTTTCAGGGGAAAAACATCCAACACAGTGAGTGAACAGCAAGGACTCAGTATGGAGACTCTAGATCCCGGAGTCAGGTATCGAGGCAGACTACACCAGTACAAGTTTGAGCCAGAGGTGGTGCCTAGGTCCACGCGACGGTTCGTTGAGGGCGAGTCTCCAAGCAGTGAAATGCTGTGATGAATTGCCAACAAAAGGTAGGTAGAAGGCATCCAGAACCAGTAGAGTGAGACCCAAAAGCGAACTTAACTTTATATAGAATGTCAGACTTGAGAATAAACGGGCAGAATCAGGTGGCTTTAACATGGCTTTTATGTGGCCAACCACTTCGTGGCTGAGTTGCTGTCGTTCCCAATCACTTCCACTTTGTTATAATCCCACTGACAGTTGACTGTGGAATATTTAGTAGTGAGGAAATTTTATGACTGGACTTGTTCCACAGGTGGCGTCCGATCACGGTACCACGCTGGAATTCACTGAGCTCCTGAGAGCGACCCATTCTTTCACTAATGTCTGTAGAAGCAGTCTGCAGGCTGAGGGGCTCGGCTTTATACACCTGTGGCCATGGAAGTGACTGGAACACCTGAATTCAATGATTTGGATGGGGGAGTGAATACTTTTGGAAATACAGTGTATAACGCTGGTTTTTTGTAGATATGCTCTACAGAGAACAGACTTCTGAACATATTAATACACAATTTAATCATTTGCAGAATAGAATATTGGACTGTGCAAGTTAAGGATGATTTTACATTGTCATTTACACACACACACACACACACATATTATATATATATATATATATATATATATAAATAATATGGAGAGCATTTTGGAGATACAAGGTTTTCTTCCAACAACAGCTATTCATACATGCACGTCTGCGTATTAAATTCAGCAAATAAACAGAAGAATCTGGGGCAGATCTAATGGGAAAACCACAGGTCTATCCTACAGGAGCAATAAACACTCCTGACTTTAAAAAGTGCTTTTTGTATAAAAATCCAATTAAAAATATAAAATATTCCACAGTCCCTTTTTCCTAAAGTGAAACTTTTAGAATCGGTTTAGTTTCGGATAAGATTCTGGCTAGTCTTAGAAATCATAATTACACAGAGATGTTTACATCTGTATAATACATGTGTGATATACTATTACATGCAGGTACTTGTGTGTACGTTTCTGACCGTGATCTGACTGAGTCCAGCCAGTCTCATAGTGAGTGTGGGGGACATGAAGTATTTGAAGGCGAGGTCCAGGCTCTCTTTATCGAAGCACAGCGCGCTGTCCAGCGGCTCCTTTACTGTGCTCCACATCAGATCAGCCATGTTCCGCGCCGCGCTCTGACGCAGCTCCTGATCAGACAGCTTACACAGATACCTGCAGACGGAGAGAGAGAGGGAAAGAGAGAAACGGCTGAAAGGAACGCTTAGCAATACTTTCTCCAGCTAAATTAGGTAAATGTCTTTGTAGCCATAGCGTTGTGGTTCATAATAATAAGCTGGGTTATCATCAAATAAACCCATGTTTGAGTGTAACTACAAAATGTGTGAGCTAGAAATGGACTGTTTGCATGCAAGTCTGCGTCTGTGCACATATCTCCATCATCAGGTAACCCATCTCACAGCATCTCGGCCCCTCATCCTCACAGCGCAGCAGAAAACTTCAGAAAACAGTGCAAGTCCTGCCAGACATTGTGACTGCCTCACTCATGTTAACATGAACATGGTTTGCCAGCATAAACTGAAATGACTCAAGATAAAGGGAGCAGAGGTGATGATGCAGAGGTGCTCTCGCTGATGAATGGTCTAAGATATTATTGGTAAATAATATATATTTTCCCCTGATCAGCTGGAACACAGTGAGGCAACCAAACATCAGATGGCATCAGTCACTACACTTCGAAAGATCTCGGAGAACCAAGACTTTAGTTTTTCTGAATTATATGACAATGGATTGTGTTTAATATAACCAAGAATATGAACCAACAATGTAAAAAATAAATAATAATAAAGCCTTAATATTAGGCCTGTTGTCACCAGCGATCCATCAGTTCACAGAACTAACCTGCCACCCTGCACGCCAATTCACATGAGACGGCTAAAGACCCTCAAAACAGCCAGCAGGTACCAAGTGAAGCACTTTTCTGTGATAAAAATGAAGCACTAATCCTCTCATTACACAGCCTAGCACTGTTTGATGAGCTGAAATCAGTTTCGTATAATTACACGCGTGTGCAAAAGTTTGGGCGCCCCTGGTCAAAGACTTTTTTTTTTTTTAATTGATTTTCTAAGTGAAATAAAATCAACACATCCTCTACAGAGAACACACTCCTGGACATCTTAAATACAGTTAATTTGCTGAATTTAACATACTGGGTGGATAAAATAAACTGCAATGGCACTTTTTGGCACATTTTATAATTTGTGGGTTTTTTGGTAAGATGTTAAATTCAGCAAATAAACAGTAGTTGAGTTGTGCATTAAAACGTACAGGAGTAGGTTCTTTAGAGGATGTGTTCACTTAAGCTACGTTCACATTACAAGCCTCATCGCTCAAATCCGATTTTTCACTCAAATCCGATCTCTCTGACTCGATGGTTCACACTCGGTTAGGTAAGTGATTCAAATCTGTCGTTAATGTGACGAACCGGCGTCCTGAAATGACCCTCATGAGCTCTTCCTACTCAGTAACGTCACGTGACTGAATCACTGCATCATCAACACAAACTAACGAGCAGAACGAGCTTCGTTGAGAAGATCAACTCTGATCAGCTCTCAGCCTCATTATTAGAGCCAGACGGAGGAGAAAAAGATGACATGAGCTGCTTTTCCACCGTTTACAGGCTTTAACATCTGTTTGGCGCTGTTGCCATGGTAACGCTGAAATGATGTCACACGAGCACAAATTCCGACCAGAGCGTCACATTAACGCCACACGGCCGCAAATCGGATACGAATCCGATCTGGGACCACATGTGAAAGTGGCTCTGGTCGGATGTAAAAAAGATCAGATTTGTCCACACAGCCCTGAAAACACCAGATCTGAGTCACATGAGGGATTTGTGCCACTTCAGCCTGGCAATGTGAACGTAGCTTTATTTTCACTCCAACTACAAATCAGTTAAACATCATTTAACCAGGGGTGTTCGTGCCAACGGCGGTATTTGGGAGACTAGAGTAGCTTTTGATGAATTTCAATAACAGGATATTTTCCAAGTACATCATGATCCCAGATGATATTTGAGTTAGTTAACAGGTCAGCATTAGTAAAGGTAACGAGATCATTCTCCCTCAGCACTAACACTCTAGGCTAAGATCACTTGAACAGACTACTAATTCTTGTTAACCTGACAGCTTGTTTTGACTGGACGGTTTGTTTTCTTCTCTTAAAATTACACCAAGAGGAACTTTATACAGTTTTACAAATAAATTTAGTTTGTTTTTCAGAAGTGAGGTCCAGAAAGAGTCTAAATATATCAAAATAAAATCTCACACATCCGACACAAACGCCTACTGATTTCACCGAGAAGTACCTTTTAAAATGTGTTCCTCTACGTAATGATACAGTGATTTGTGCAACACCAGTGCTGCCACCGACACAGCTCAACATAAATTTGCATTTCTGTTGTCTTTTTTTGATGTCTTCTTTAGGTCAATTGGATCCAATCATGAACTCTTCTGGATACTTGAATTTCGAAATTCACATCCCTAATACAGGTAGCTTATACTGGATCAGTGATATAAGAGCCTAATAAATTATGTTTATTTTATATTGGGAGATAATCTGGTGGAACGGGTCTCAAAATGTCTCAAAATGTAATTAAAATACAAGGCTCCATCGATTTCTCTCAGACACGAGCGCACAGCATTTATCTGCTCTCCACAGGCTGAAGTGCCGCTCTAATCCTACACACACTCAGCGCGTCACATGACCAGCATCTCTCCACTGCCCGCCAGCCGTCTGGCTCCCTCAGGGTCATGTGAGGAGAAGCACAGCGACTGTTGCCATGGTGAGGGATGCTCTTCCTAGCAACGCAGCAGAGAAGCAGCAGCAGAAACGCAATTTACACTCGCGTTAAAGCACCAGACTGATTCTTTCAGCGGCTTCACCTGCAAAATTATCTAGCACTTTTTAAACCACTGCGAATGATTCCCGATTTATTCATACACAGCCAGTTAAACATTCAGATGCACCCTTTCAGAAAGAGTTCCTTCTTTAGAATAACAGTGAAGACATTGTTCACACTTCTAATCTCGTGTTTTATATTCTTCAAATGAGCCTCTTTAGAACTGGACGCAGCTTTATATTCTCTCAGGACTCTTCCAAGGAGCTTCATGAGGAGAAACCTGGAGGGGCGCCGTGGCGGCTGGTTACACTTAGAGCTTTCGCACTGGCCACTAGGGTCATCAAGCCCATAAATCTTGCAGCCAAAAAATAGAAGAAGGAAAAAAAACAAAAAAACAAAAAACAAAACCACTATGGCCAGAATACTTGAAACGTTCATAATATCACTGACGTCAGAACAAAATGCCTTACCTCCATAATAGTTGCTTTACAGAAGAACCAAAAACCGTTAGTTTAACGGAAGTTAATACAAGACGCAATTTTGGGCAGTTTCTATTGGCCCACTTGACATTACATTGTAACACAAGGCAAACTGTACAATGAGATGCAGTGGAGATACAAGATTTTTACACAACAGCAACGATACAGACTTTGTATTTACAATTAATCAGTACGCTTTAGTACCATAAACCCCCAAAACAGTCAGGCGCTGCTTTAAAATGGGAATTCTATGGCCATTTCTGCACTTCATGCACTTTTAGGTGCCAGCAATGTGGATATAGTTTGGCATGGCACATACAGAACAGTTTAGCACAGTCATACTTTCATATATAAACTTGTTATTAATGTCATTTATGGGGAATATTTTGAGTCCAATTGTGAGCATTTTATTCATGTCCCACACCTGTTATTTAAATCTCAAAAATGCATAAAAAGCCGTTACAGAACTACAAAATTACATAAAAAACGACAAACATAAGTAACACATGGAGTAAGAGTTCACTGGTAAGACTGGGAAATCTAACCTAGTGTTTCTGGATTTAGGAAGGAAAGTAAATGTCTTTTCCTCACCAATGTATGTACTTTTGTGCCTGTCCTTACCACAGCATTCACATAACTTGTGCTTTAGACTTTAATTAAAATATTCATATTCATGCTAAATTCAAATCTATAAGAAGCTGACGGCCAAAGTTAATGTAATGCCACATGCTGACGACCATTTGTGCTCAAAAATATCACCACGACTGCTGTAGTGGTTTCACAGGGTCAAACAAGCTCGTTAAAAAGAATGGAAAGGTAGGCTAGCTGGTCACTGGGCTACAGACTCCATATTTTTAGTGGTTAAAATGCAAATTATGGCCAGTGGCGCCAGTGAGTATATACCCCCTGGCACATATGCTGGCTGTTAAAACACAGAATTAAATTCATACCCAGGCATCGATTTCATATTTGTCTTGGAAACACATTTCAAGCACTTAAGCCTTCAGATCAAAAAGTATTTATCAAAATGAAAAATACGTATTCTTTCAGGCGTGCCCAAACTTTTGACTGCCACTGTAGATCTAGCAGCTCTCCCGAAGCTATTTTTATCCTTCATGAAGACGAAAGCATCACAGCGCCTGGCTAAACGCAGCGATGCAGCCATGATTTGCAGTTGGCCATAAACCACCGTGATGAAACACAGGGGCTAGAAAGCATGTTACAGATACAAGACACGTTTTATATCCCCTAGGAAACAATCACCAACAAGGTTTTCAGCCACATTTATTATAGATTTGGACACATTTAATAGACAGAAAGACTTGACGGAAGCAGCAAATGTCGAATAAAATCACCAAAATCATAAACGTTTACACGATCGCTTAAGATGGATATAAAGACATGAGATACACTCAAGAGATGAACATAGCAGCCCAAACCCATACTCAGGAAAAAGTATTAACATATGGGTAAATACTGACTCGAGTAACAGGATCTTCCCAAGAAACAACCTGAATAAAAGTCCAGAAGTATCAGGTCAAAAAAAACAAACAAAAAAACTACTTAAACCTCTTAAGCTACGTTCACATTACAAGCCTCATCACTCAAATTCGATTTTTACCTCAAATCCGATCTCTCTGACTCGATGGTTCACACTCAGTTAGGTAAGTGATTCAAATCTGTCGCTAATGTGATGAACCGGCGTCCTGAAACGACCCTCATGAGCTCATCCTACTCAGAAACGTCACGTGACTGAATCGCTGCATCATCAACACAAACTAACGAGCAGAACGAGCTTCGTTGAGAAGATCAACTCTGATCAGCTCTCAGCCTCATTATTAGAGCCAGACGGAGGAGAAAAAGATGAGCAGAGCTGCTTTTCCACCGTTTACAGGCTTTAACATCTGTTTGGCGCTGTTGCCATGGTAACGCTGAATGATGGCGCATGCACAGTATGAATTCCGATCTGAGGGTCACGATAAGGTCGTATGACCACGAATTGGATAAAAATCCAATCTAGGACCACATATGAAGGTGGTTCAGGTCGGATTTGAAAAGACCAGATCTGTGTGTCCACACAGCCCTGAAAACACCAGATCTGAGTCACATTAGGGCAAAAAATCTGATTTGTGCCACTTCAACTTGGTAATGTGAACACAGCCTTAGTACATCCAGCTTCTATCAGCACAGGAGACGAAGACGAAGACTCCGATAGAAAAGAATAAAGGTCATATGACCAAACAAGCATTTCCTTTCTTGTCTGGCAGCAGCTACAGAACAAGGCAGGAGTCAGTAAAAACCGATATTAGACCGACAAAAGTTGCTCGTCACAGTGGGTTCTATCTCCGCGCTCCTATATAAAATTAAACTTAAACGAATAGGATCAAGAAACCGCTCAAGACTAAAGCTTTCTCTGAAACTCCGCGTATATTTCTCAGAAGTATTTCCACCAGTGTGATGTAGAGAATCTCCTGTAAAGAGCTGATGGAAATGCAGCCTTAGTGCCAAAATTCTTCGCCATTTTCAGTTGTTAGTTGTCAGTCAAACTGATGCCGGACTACAGGCGACGATGCAGCCAACAGGTAAAAGTGATCTTACCTGATGACATGGGTGCGGAAAGGGATGATGTGCTGCATCACAGCTGGAATGTGCAACCATATTCTGATCTGTAATAAACAAATAAATCAATAAATGGACAACAGCGCTGTAAATCTCAGACCTCACAACAATCCAGTTCGATTACAATTCTTTAGCATCAAGAAATCTCAAATTTCTCAAATGACTGGTACAATTCTGATTTTGGAGTTCTGGACTGCGATTCAGGACAAAATTCGCGAGGTACAGGAAATTCACCCTATTAAGGCTTAAATAAATCCATTGAAAAGAACTTAAGACACTAATTTCTATGTTTTTCTGTATTTTTTCGGATGTTTTCGATAAAAAGTTACGAAAACTTGAGCGCACACTGAAGAATTTTACTGTAATCAATTAAAATTGTCAGTGGAACTGCTTCACTTGGACACCACTGGTGTGTAAACGTGAGTACTCACGTTGGAGACGATGGTGATGAAGGCGTGTGCGATGGGGAAGGGCAGGGTTTCTGGCGTGCCTGACTCAAAGCAGTCCTTCATGAGAGACAGGCCGTGTTTACCACAGAACAAACACACGTACCGCAGCAAGTGTAGAGGCACCTCCACATCCTACACAACACAAACACATCCAATAACAGAAAAGATCAGCATTAAATAAACAATGTCAATCAAACTAACCAACATGGCGAACAACAAACTGAACCTAGTACACAATTATTATGACTACCTGCATGACGCCAATTGCC
Source organism: Pygocentrus nattereri (assembly GCF_015220715.1). Taxonomy (NCBI): domain Eukaryota; kingdom Metazoa; phylum Chordata; class Actinopteri; order Characiformes; family Serrasalmidae; genus Pygocentrus; species Pygocentrus nattereri. The sequence continues at coordinate 29,684,267 of NC_051222.1, read as the reverse complement.
GGCTATGCGGTTTCACTCACTGAATACAGTGCATGACTTGAAACAGTGAGTGTGAGTGTGTTTACATGCACTTAATAATCCGAACGTGATCAGATTTCTGCAGTTGTCTGGTTAAACAAACGGTCGTGTGAACAGCATATTCAGATTTCTTAGATCGAAGTAAGGTCTAGAAACCCGATTAGGGAATCCGATAAATAGAGCTGGATTTTAGCTCCGTAATCAGATTTCAATGCATTCAGATTTCTGTCTGCACATGTGTGAAAACAGACCGCGGTACTGGAAGTAAGCAAACAGCGGTTAGCGCAGCGTCTTTTGGAGTAATGCGGAAACCAATTACATGCTTGATGAAACGAATGATTTAAATATTCTTCATCTTCTAGATGATGCATGTTCACATTTTCAGGTAACGTGGCTCAGAGTTTTTTACTTTATGTGACGTTTTATTCTGTGAGGTTTATTGGTCGGTTGCAAAGAAGAACTCTGATTACTGCCAGACTCCTGTAGACCCAGTTAGTGTCTCCATTATCTGACTACCCAAGCTCATGTAAAAGCACAGGATTCTCTACAGTTATCAGGTTATTAAGCACATGTAAACACACTCACAGGGCTTTAAACTGTTACAGCTGCTGCAACAAAAAAACAGGTGCCTAAATGTGAGCAAACTGCCAAAGATGCGTTGTTAAGGACACCGTTCAGAAGGCAGAGCTATGTTAACTATGCTAGCTAGACAAAATAATGAGAAGATATTTCCCTGTTCTTTATTTTACAATGACAAACTAACACGTTGGCACATCATCCACTGAGCGGAAAAGACCTCCTCTAAAAGATAAATCGCCACCATCTACTGCTGCACTGGTTCGCTTCAGTGTTACTAGTAGCTCATTAACTCTTAGAAGAAGAAACCTCCTTCTTATGCTTTACTCATGTCTTATGTGATCCACTGGATTCACCCACAGTGATCGAGAAATTTACTTGGCTATTTTTGATAAGATGTACTGGGCCAGTGGCGGTGAAAGGAACCAGACATCTGAAGACTTCAGCACCTCTAAAAGCTTCATGAAATGGTAAATATGTTGCCAGATGTCCGAGACACAGTTCTGAGTTAAGGTTTTGGTCCAGTTTTCATTTCCTATCCAAATCTACCAGTAAACCTATACAGGCTTTCTAAGTTTTATATAGCATGTTAATGATGCCTCAATACACTAAAACAGTGGTGAATGTGAAAAGTTCCCTACCTCATGCTCAGAAAGGAGTGCCGTGTCGTAGCTTTTATTTATCGTATTGTTTTTAAGTCACATTTTTATTTTTTTTGCACACTTATGTCTGCACCTTTTCACTTGGTACTGTGTATTTTGTTCCATGTTGCACCGTGTTGTTCCTTGGAGGATCGTAATTTCACTCCGCTGTGTACTTGTACATAGATGCAATGACAAAAGAAGCCTCTTGCCTCGACTCGACTCTTTTGGGACTACTTTGCTTACATGTACCTCTCGACTACTCTACTAAAAACACACTTCAAAACACATTTTAGGCCAAAACTGGTTGGTTAGTGTAGTGGTTAACACCTCTGCCTTCTACACTGTAGACTGGGGTTCAATCACCACCTGGGCAAACACCCTACACTATACCAATAAGAGTCCTTGGGCAAGACTCCTAACACCACCTTGGCCTGCCTGTGTAAGATGATCAAATTGTAAGTCGCTCTGGATAAGAGCGTCAGTCAAATGCCGTAAATGTAAAATGTAAATGTAAAACTCTCTCAAAACTACACAACAGTGCGTCAGGTTGTGTAGATATTTTGAGGATTCCTCTTTAACTGAACAATGCTCCAGTGTTCTCACAGAGCAAAACAACCAAAGCTGCCCATGGTCAAACAAAACCTGGCAAAAACATGATTTTCAAGAACAATGAGAGCGGCTGAGAAGCGTGTGTGAGTTTACCTAACGCTCCACCATCAACATGCAGCATAAACACGTTCTCTCACTCTCGTATCACGTCGTCTTCTTAGAGCCCTCAAAAAACACAGCGCACTAAAACCTCTCTCGTCATTAAGCGGGAAAGTGATCTACACGTTCCTTCAGATAAAGAGAGAGACAGATACAAACAAACCACAAGGGACCTGCACTCATATTCTCTGCACTGAACACTAAAGGCATGAATGGGAAATCAACGTGCACGTTCCTTCAATACTCTGGTGTATTCGTGAGTTTAACGTAGTGTGAGGGGGGGTTTCTGAGCCAGCTGAGCAATTTCTCAATAGGACACCTTGTTTTTCTCATGATGATGCGGGGAGAACTCAGAAGACATTTGAAAGGCGGGGCAAAAGAGGAAGCTGTGCTTGGCTAAATATTTTTACATTGACCTCCACCGTCTCCAACACACAACAGAGAGACGACAGGCGTGGTCTCTAAAAGCTGCAATCTTTCACAGTGATGGTGTAATGACAACGACAGCGTAGGTGTGATGACGGGTTCTCCATCAACTTATCTCCAGAACGGCAACTTTATAGGAGAAGGAAAAAAAAACCCCTCTTTACTTTTAACGTCAATGGAACCAGACCCGGTTCTCCTGGTCCATCCTTCATGAAATTTACACGCAACGTAAAGGGCGAGTTATATTATCAAATCACGAGGTTTTCTTCCGACAACAGCGATGTGGTTTGATGAATGTTGCTGTCAACAGTTATTTCTTCTCTGAGCAATAAAATCTCCTTTCATGCAAAAACCGGCTTTCACATAAATTTAGCTTATTCTGTTTATTTGATTAAACATTAGCAATTAATATAGCCATTAAACACAGAGATCACTAAAGGAAGACAAATTAAATTAATGATAATGTTTTCCCAAGTATAATTCCTCTTGGAGAGCTTATTGTGGTTATATTGACTCATATTTATGTCAAATGTCTGACTATAGTGCCCATTTTCCCACTGAAAGCACAGGCTTTCTTTAATCCCGTTTGTGGCTGATCTCTGACTCATCCATTTCTAAAAGCCTGAACTTGAGCTGACCTGATCAAATCTGCTGACAGAAGCTCCAGAACAGCAGAGGGAGTGCACGAGGCCTAAAATGGAGCGCAGCTGGCACTATTTGCTGCTTCCCAATAAAATATAAATAGGAGCAACAGGACATAAATCTCTGCATTTGGCAATGGTGATAAAATCATCTCCATGCTTCAGGACTGGATCCAAAATGCATCTCAAGAACAAAAAAAAATGCAGATTTTGCTAACATAGCATATTCGTTTACAATGTACAAGCCTGTTGTGAGATTGTTAAACGAACATTTAAGCAGATTATGCTAATGCTGTCAATTTTTTTTTCTGTATTACCCAATTTCCAAAACCTATCAGGCGTTTAAAGGCCTTTCTGACTGTTGTTAGGAGGTAATATTTGCTCTAATCAACATTAGAACGTGAAAAATGACGTTTTACATCATACCTCTATTTGTAATCCTAATCAGAAATGAAAAAAATAAAATACAAAACAAAAAGTTTGGGGTTTTATGTGCGCTTTGGAATAAATGTACTAACATAAAAACTCCAAGGTAATAAAGAAAACAGCCTTTTATTATTGATCAAATCTGCCTTCAATCAGACGAAACTGAGCTGAATAAAATAAAAACAAATTCCTGTCTATTTGTTAGGCTTCAGATCAAGTGCATGTTTTTTAAACACTAAGAAAATAAGAAAGACTGAAAAGGGCGGGGCGGCAAAGCATCATTAACACAGCGACTCATGTTTTCTTCGTTTAAGCACTGCGTCTAAAAGCGCATGTACAGTCGAAAATTCATTAAGATTAAAATGAAAAAAAAAAGGTATAAAGGTCATACACAGTTGTGCTGTTTAACAAGCCCTTCGGTTGCCAAATGTTCTTTAATCTCCGCGTGTTTATAGCTTTAATATGTCTTGTGTGTGCTGATTTTTAATCCATCTGTAGATCACAGAAAAGCAGACCGGCTCCAATTAAAATTGCTTCTCTGAGCAATAAAATCTTGTTTCATGCAAAAACCGGCTTTCGCATAAATTTAGCTTATTCTGTTTATTTGATTAGATATTAGCAATATTTTATCTAAATGCTTCCCATTAAATACAGAGATCACTAAAGGCAGACAGAAATTAAATTAAAGATTCCTGCACACAAGAATGTGTGTTTTCCAAGTATAATTCCTCTTGGAGAGCTTATTGTGGTTATATTGACTCACATTAATGTCAAATATCTGACTATAGTGCCTTCGCTATAGTCCTTCAGTTGCCAAATGTTCTCTTTAACCTCCGCATGTTTATAGCGTTAATACGTCTTATGTGTGTTGATTTTTAATCCACCTATAGATCACAGAAAAGCAGGCCGGCTCCAATTAAAAACGTTTTTGCCCGACTGCATTCGGCCAGTTTCAGACTTTAATATTAAAGAAGGGAGTAATGCGCTCGTGTTGTTTTATAAAGCATCTCAATAGCAGAGCAGCACTTACGTTCATGTCACAGAAGGAGCCGAGGATGCTGCTCTCCTGAGCCGAGATGTCCTGCAAGGAAATGGGAAGAGTATGAAAAAAAAGAGAGAGAACAATCCAAAACAAACAAACAGAAAAACAAATAAAAACAGAAGAGGAACAATAGCAGGATCTGTTCAGGAGAAAACAAGGACAGCATGCAGTCGTGTGTCTCTGTAACTGACCTGTGAGTTACAGCGAGAACGATACAGCACAGAAATCATCCAACTCAAAAGTGAACGCCAGTAAGTGCTCTACAGAGCAACAGACGCGGGACAACGCGCTGGGATACCGCAATGGAGAACAGACACCATCGATTATCCTACCTAATGCAACTGCACTGTTAAACTGGCCTGACCGAGCTAACTTACTGTTTTATTATTCGGAGTTGCAGTTTTCAAGCTAAAACCACAAACTGTGCACAAGTTCCTATACGGGTAATTGTGTGATTGTACTTTTGGGACAAATTCCAGTCCAAAAATAGTGGAATGTTGTAAAAACTCAAATCTAATTGACCCAAATAATGTCACACTCTCTCACACTGTTCCTCACAGACATTCAACACGTTAGCAACCACCTGGAATACCACAACAGCATCCTCGCAACACTTTAGAAACGACCTGGAATACCATAGCAATGGCCTAGCAACACTGTAGCAACCATTTGGGATACCATATTAGTGGCTTAGCAACACGTTAGCAACCACCTGGAATACCACAACAGCATCCTCGCAACACTTTAGAAACGACCTGGAATACCATAGCAATGGCCTAGCAACACTGTAGCAACCATTTGGGATACCATATTAGTGGCTTAGCAACACGTTAGCAACCACCTGGAATACCACAACTGCATCCTCGCAACACTTTAGAAACGACCTGGAATACCATAGCAATGGCCTAGCAACACTGTAGAAACCACTTGGGATACCAAAGCAGCAGCCTAACAACACTTTAGAAACTACCAGGAATACCATAGCAGTGGCCTAGCAACACTGTAGCAACCATTTGGGATACCATATTAGTGGCTTAGCAACACTTTAGCAACCACCTGGAATACCATAGCAGTGGCCTAGCAACACTAACAACCACTTGGAATACTATAGCAGCAGCCTAACAACACTTTATAAACTACCTGGGATACCATAGCAGTGGCCTAGCAACACTGTAGCAACCATTTGGGATACCATATTAGTGGCTTAGCAACACTTTAGCAACCACCTGGAATACCATAGCAGTGGCCTAGCAACACTAACAACCACCTGGAATACTATAGCAGCAGCCTAACAACACTTTATAAACTACCTGGAATACCATAGCAGTGGCCTAGCGACACTGTAGCAACCACTTGGGATACCATAGCAGTAAATGGGCAGGCAAAGAGAGTTCGGCGCAGCGTTTTTGGTAACCATGCTAAATAACTACTCTAGCTTCCAAAGAACAGTGAAAACAGACGTCAGCCGAACTCATCGTCAACCTTTAAGATGACGAGTCATCACCACGCTGTGTCGTACCAGCTCACTAGCTCATCCGAGCAGCAGCCTCTGTTGCTCATTCAACACGAAAACATCCTGATTTCCCTCGCCGGTGTTGGAATAATAAAACGGTTTTCAAACGTGTTCCTCTGCACGCTTTTTTACATAACGGTGCTACCACTGAAAAAGTTAAGCCTACAGCCCTCTCATCCTAAGCCTACAGCCCTCTCATCCTAAGCCTACAGCCCTCTCATCCTAAGCCTACAGCCCTCTCATCCTAAGCCTACAGCCCTAGTCCCTTATCCCTAATTTTTCCCTACCTGCATCTGATTAACGACCAATTTAATAACCCTTACAGATATTCCATAAACGCAGATCCCTAGAAACGTCCCATTTCTAACTTCGTATTGAGTCATGTGCCTCGAGATCTGATCACTGATTTTTATGAATCTGAAGTTCTGGATGTTGATTTTAAAATGACTTCATTCAGGTTAAAATTAACGTCATTACACTTCCACTCTTTGTGTTTTCTCATTTATTTCAAAGTCTTCGACAGCTCTGTCCATCATTCAGGACATATTAACATTTCTTAATTTATCCTACAAACACTTTGAAGCCTGTCAGGTTACACAGTACCAGCATCATAGTTACGCTGCTGGGATGAGCGGTTCTATTCCTTCTGACTGGCAGTGCAGTGTGACGGATTACCTCTATGGTGGGGTGTGTGTTGTGTTTGTAGGCCGTGTAAAGGGGAAACTGGATCTGGAATATTTTGGCAGCACACAGCAGTAGTTTCTCGCGGTCCTCCGTGCTCCACGAGCTGAAAGGGTCCAGGCTGGTCTCGGCCAAGCCCTCTTCCCCCGAACAATCCCCCAATCTGGGCTGGTCCTGAGGGCCTGGCTGAACCTGGGTCTGGTTCTTCTGCGGTTCTGCCGAAACCCCCTCCGCTCCTCCATCCTCCTCCGCCGAGTCTCTCTCCACGTTCAGCGGCTCCTCCTCAGCAGGAGAAGGCTGAGGGTGGGCGGAGCCCCATTCAGATCCCGTACCCTCCCGCCCACCACTGCCGCGGGAACTGCAGAGGCGATCCCTCAGGCTGGTTACCTGGGCGATGACCAGGTTAATGAGGCCATAAACCAGCTGGTTGAAGACTTCAAGGTGCTTGTACTCTTTGAAGCAGCACAGACATTGCCTGAAACCACACAACAAAGAGAGGATCACCACGTGTTACTCCTCCTAAGAGCTGCAGGTGGTTTTAAAAAGCTTCGGTTCTATTTAATTACAGTGTTTCTGGGTTAGTTATTCAAGAGCTAGTGCCAGGTTTTAATACATAGCCTGTATTACAACAAACCAACATACAGGATACACAAGTTTCACCACTCAAATGATATTTTGTTGATTTTATAGGTGAGAATGTGTTAACACATCCTCAACAGGGAACAAGCTTAATTATGTGGTCAGGACCCCCATGGACCCTCACAGAGCAGGTACTATTTGGGTGGTGGATCATTCTCAGCACTGTAGTAACACTGATGTGGTGGTGGCGTGTTAGTGTGTGTTGCGCTGGTCTGAGTGGATCAGACACAGCAGTGATGCTGGAGTTTTTAAACACCTCAGTGTCTCTGCTGGACTGAGAATAGTCCACCAACCAAACATATGCAGCTAACAGCGTCCTGTGACCACTGATGAAGGACTAGAGGATGACCAACACAAACTGTGCAGCAGCAGATGAGCTGTCGTCTCTGACTTTACATCTACAAGGTGGACTGACAAGATAGGAGTGTTTAATAGAGTGGACAGTGAGTGGACACAGTGATTAAAAACTCCAGCAGCACTGCTGTGTCTGATCCACTCACACCAGCGCAACACACACTAACACACCGCCACCATGTCAGTGTTACTGCAGTGCTGAGAATGATCCACCACCCAAACAGTACCTGCTCTGTGAGGGTCCATGGGGGTCCTGACCACTGAAGAACAGGGTAACAGAGTATCAGAGAAACAGATGGACTACAGTCTGTAACTGTAGAACTACAGAGTGCAGCTACACAGTAAGTGGAGCTGATAAAGTGGACAATGAGGGCAGAAAGAAGTCATAATGTCATGCCTGATCGGTGTAGTTGGGGCTTTATTGCATATAACAGTCACTGATCAGCTCTAATCTATAAAATGTGGACAGATGCACAGAAACAGTAAAATAAAGCACACTGTTAATGGTTGGGAACGGGAAAGGACTACATTAAAAACACTAAATAAATAAATAAATAAATGCTCCACTATGCAAACATTTCCACAGCTGATCAATATGATCAATATTTTTTCTACCATAAATCTATGATTCCAGATATCTGTGGTTTTGTTGGGACTGCAACAACATGGAGAAAGTCTATATATTCCTCATGAAATAACAAAGGAAGAAGGTTCCTTTATCCTAAAAACGGCGGATTAGATTGGCACCGATGACTCAGCACTTTGAGTGAGCACGCTCGAATGCCACAGCGGGCAAAACCAAAGTAGGCCAAAGGTCGCCCAACCGTCCATAGCAAAATCCTTTTTACGTAGCAGAGAATGTGCAACTGTATCGCATAACACCGGCTGGAGCAGCAGCCAAATCACCCAGAGAACGACGGGTTTGACAGAAAGACTCCAAACTGTCCACGTATCACAAACAATACTGACCGAGAGGAAACCGGACTCAATGAAGGCGTGAACGGATGAGCGACTGACCTCTGTGTCCATGTGCCGATGTAGCTGAAAACTCTTAAGGCATGCTCCTTCTTCAACTGCAGGCCGTCCGAACTGTCTGCATCCGAGACTGAGGAGACAAGAGATCAAGACACGTTTATACAATACAATCTTTCCTCCTGTGAACAGTCTGTACTCAGAAGATCTAAAGCCCAAGGCCCAGTCCCATTTCACCCCTCGCCCCTAACCACTCAGCCCTTACCTCCTACATGACCCTCCAAGCGGAGGATTTTCTGAGACTCACTCCAAACAGAGTGATATGAGGAAAAAGAAAAGAAAAACCGGCCAGTTGGCTGAGCAGGAGACCACAGAAGCCCACAAATGTGAGAATTTTCTAGGTAAATAATCACGATATCCACTGTATTTTCTTAGTCATGTCGATTCACTGTATTATGGCCGTTTTCTTCATAACAAGCCAAAAAAAAAAAAAAAAAACAGTATTGCACACTAATGTGTCGGTAGCTAGTGGGCTAACTCTCCCATTCCACCTTAAATAGTCCAGCAGTTCTGAGGCAACACTTAAGGAGGAACAGGAAATAGCTTCATATCACCAAAGAATAAGGGGTGGCCCCCCTCTTTGAAGGCTTATGATGCTCTAAACGTAACTAAAGCGCAGCAGTGAGGAGCTGAACTTTCCCCTCCTCTGCTGTCACTGCAGACGGGCCGGGTCGCCTACAGGGCGGCGCTAGTAGCTGTTAGTGAAGCAGTGTTTTTATTTTTTATTTGAGGGGTTGCCATTTCGTAGGGCAAGATTTAAACCACTACCCCTTATATCTCAGTGCCAAGGGGTTTGGGTGACACTCGAAAACAAGGGGTAGGGGTAGAAAGAAGAAATGGGACTGGGCCACCTATTAATTCCAAGCCACACCTCACACCACCCCACACCACCCAAACCGGTACCATAAGTCTGTTTAACCAATGAGTGGTTCTTAAAGGCATACTATGCTTTTAACGTTGTACTCTTAGAAACGTCCTCAAATTTACAGACTTTCACCAAGCCTAGAGGTAGAGAGGTGGACAAATTAGGTCAGGACACACTTGCGGCATGACATCGGTACTTCTAGAACACGGCATCATTCTCCATCCACTGCTCTGATCTAGAAGAGCCTGGTTCTCAAATACTGCCTTGTTCTACAACCATGGAATCACTGCAGAACATGGCTTCGTTCTAGAACCTCTGCTTCACTGCGGAAGACTGCTTCGTTCTAGAACCTCTGCTTCACTGTGGAAGACTGCTTCGTTCTAGAACCTCTGCTTCACTGCGGAAGACTGCCTTGTTTTAGAACCACTGATTCATTGTAGAACATGGCTTCATTCTAGAACTACTACTGCACTGCAGAAAATGGCTTCAGTCTAGAACCACTGCAGTACACAGGTTTATCGTGGAGCCACTGCATGACTGCAGAACACGGCTTTGTTGTAGAACCACTGCATGACTGCAGAACACGGCTTTGTCGTAGTACCACTGCATGACCGCAGAACATGGCCTTGTCGTGGAGCCACTGCATGACTGCAGAACACGGCCTCGTTCGTCCGAATTGCTTGCTTTTCCTTGTAAAATACATCACTGCTGTTTTGTTGGTCCTGTTTATTTGTCCTATTCCAACTGGTTCACAAACCCCAGAAAAGCCAAATATTGAGATGCATTTAACATCCTGTGAAAAAAGTGTTCAGCTATCGAGATGTTTTACTTCTGCAACATCATCCACTTTCACCACCAGCTCCCTTCTTGGTGAAGCCCATTAGCAGAGTGTCAATTTTCCATCCATAAAAATGCCTTAAGCCAGCCTCAGGCTAATCCAGCAGCACATAACAAACACACAGCGGACACACACTCCACAGACCTCCACGCACCGTTCAACTCCAACTGAAACTACACAGGATCACACTGACACTTCCACACTAATACCGTCCTGGCTTCTCAGGGACTTTTCTAACCCGGCATTTCATTAAATCACTGTACTTTCACACTGGGAGGAATCTTCGAAAGTCGCCCCACCAGGAACAGCACTGATTTGGGACCGATTACGACTGTACAGAGATTAAATTACAACACTTCTTTCCTGACACCAATACGGAAACCTGGAGTACCAGCTAACACTCACCCACTGTTTCCCCCTCATCTTTAAAAGGAGCTGATTAATTGAAGCACTTCACTTCTACCATCTAAGGCTACGTTCACACAGCAGGTAAAAGTGGCCCAAATCAGATTTTCTTATGAAATCCGATGTTTGTTGTTTGGCTGCTCACACTGTCCTTTAAATGTGATCTGTATGCGACGTCAGTCTGAACAGATCAGCTCCTAAACCGACCCGCGTGCGCCATACAGCGCTTCACGTGGCTCATCCGGAGGTAAACAATCATGACGGCCAGCAAACACGAGTCGCTCTCCGAGCTTCAGTTTCGCCTTCACCAGCATCACAGGGGCGATTATGAAGCTTTGACGCTGCCGCCTCGGTCTCCTCTGGAGCCGCTCGGCCGTTTCGCTCAAAACCTCTGCGGACACGGAGCGGCTGCGAGGAGTCTCCTAGTTTTTTGGTACAGAAACATCAGCCTAAATGTTTTTGAGTCTCGGCAGCACAAAATTATGACGAATGTGGAGTGTGAACTCCGATCAGTCGCACTGCCGCAGATCGGATACGGATCGGATTTCAGTACCACAAGCGTTTCTTGCTGTTCACACTGACACGTCACATATGAGGAAAAAGTCTGGGCCACTTTTACCTGCTGTGTAAACGCAGCCTAAAAGCAGGATATCATGTTCGACCTACTCCCCCACAGGAAGAAACACACAGCTAACAACTACAGATGCGTGAAGATGGCGGAATCACTTCGGTATCAGCAGATATTTGTATTAAAAAAATTAATATCAGCATCGGATATCTGATGTTGCATTCACTGCACTCTGTAAGAGCAGTGGGCGTTTTTCCACCGTCCTCCTCTGAGAAAATTCAGGGCCTACTGTTTTTGACCAAATTCAGCAATCGTCTGACAAATTTAGTCCCATCCGGATCCACATTCCTGTGCATTTTGGTGGATTTTCCAGGCAGATGTCACGTCTTGTTGGAAATATATTTTCTGCGCCCCTGAGACTCGCACCATTTAATCCTCTAGCGCATTAATAGAGTTCAAACATTTTCCGAAAAGAAAAGTCAACGCCTTGAAAGTTTTTCAACCGTTAACTTGGTCTGGGCAGCAGGGCTTCATCTCCATTCTCTCTACACACTGGCAGAGCATTCGCAGGAGGAGAAGCGAGATCCTGTAGGCTGATTAAAGGGCCTTCATGGCAGCTACATACATAACACACACAGCTACACAGTGTCATTCCAATATTACTTTATATGCAGTTTCACATCGTATACAGTCTAATCATATGATTACGTGTGATGCAGAGAGTCAGACTACAACCCAAACTCACGCCTCTGAAGTGTCTGGATTACAGACTCATTACAGACGTCCCCAGATAAAGCATGACAGCAGCTCAGCGGCAGCCAAGAGCTACACATTCACCACTGAACAAGTCTGGTTTCGGCTTCCACTCTCAAGGCCGTAACCCACCAAGAGTGATGCGAATCATGGGAAATCTGACGTGTGCTGAAACTAAGTTCATCCAGTTTGGAGCCCAGTCTGAGCCCCATTTATGCCACTCGCAAGCTGATCCGTCCCCTGGGTTGAGACCATTTCATCCAAGATAGCCAGTTAGTTACAGTTAGCCAGGACTGAACACGGTCTAAGCTAATGCTACCCAGCTTCCCTCTCCCCTAGTACAGCACAGTGAGACAATGACTGTTTATACACGCACTCAATAATCCGATCGTAATCGGATTTCTGCAGTTATCCGAGTATTCAAATGGCCACACTCTGAACTAGAAATCTGATAAAGAGGCTGGATTTCGGCTCAGCAATCCGATTCCTCAGTGCATGTGAACTCTGACTCGGCTTGCTTTCGGATTTTTTCAGTCTGCACTTGCGCGAGATCAGACGGTGGATGTCGCGAGACGCAGCGAAACACTTTCGGAGAGCGGCGCCGAAACCAAACCCTAAACATTAAACACCAACATTAAATATTCTTCGTCTTCTATGATGATGCATGTCCATATTGTGTAAACCCGGAGTTCTGCATTTTCTGATTACTCAAGCGCACGTAAACGTGTCGATCGGATTACTGACCAAATCGGATTTTGTGCAGTCATCAGATTATTAAGAGCATTCATAGCGGTGAGGTACCTGCGTTATCTACACCACTGGTTTTGAATAGTAAATAAAACCGCTATATCTGTGACCCCTGGTTCCCATCACCACCACTTCAAACAAAACCAGAGTCAGTAAGTTTCTCTACAGTGAACCATTTCACACCAAACCACCTCGAATGACTTCATTTACAACTCCCTGACTGGATTAAGCAGAATGTATTTATCGATTACGGCTGAAACGTGATAAATAACCAAAAACAGAAACACGACATAAATAAAGAGCCGGACCCGCGCATCAGCTTTTAACAGTCTGACAGGAAGTTTGTCATGAAATGAAACGCTAGCGTATCACCTAGTAGATTACAGAAGGAGCGCGTCTAAAAAGCAGGATAATCTTCCTGCTCAGCTCCCAAAAACAGCACTTGAGCTGGTGAGCCTCTTTGCCGGTTAAATGTAAAAGCCACAGTGATCTGTCGACAGTAGACGGCGGTCAGGCTGTCCAGACTCCATTCCTTCCTGTCCGTATTAGAGCTCTGACCTGAGGCGATACTGGTGGCTTTAATTGCCTGGTTCTGTCTGTCTAGCTAACACGCATTCAAACGACAGCAAACTGCCCGTCCGGAGCAGAAAGAAACTTGGCAACTTCCACAGGTGTTTAGACCATCCAGCTGAGTTTTTGAGCAACTTAAAAAAAACTCGCTGATTGACGAGAGTTGACCAAAAGCTGCTCTCAGGTAAGACGATGAGGATTAGAAGACGCTGTTACTCAGTCACACGGCGAGGGTTGCCAGATTGGGCAAAATGCCCTGCAGTAGCATTTTCTACTTCTTGCAGTGCCAATAATTCTTTGTCAGTGATGTTTATCCATTACATTTACATTTATGGCATTTGGCTGACGCTCTTATCCAGAGCGACTTACAATTTGATCATTTTACACAGGCAGGGCAAGGTGGTGTTAGGAGTCTTGCCCAAGGTCTCTTATTGGTATAGTGTAGGGTGTTTGCCCTGGTCGGGGATTGAACCCCAGTCTACAGTGTAGAAGGCAGAGGTGTTAACCACTACACTAGCCAACCATTACCACACAGTATCTCAGGTTTCACTAGTAATTAAGTAAGTAATTTAATTAATTATTAATTAAATAATTAATAATGATATTTTTAAAAAGCCATTTATAATGTTATTATGGAATTATTATGGAACATTATGGAATTCCCCACTAATGAAGCACCAATTAGATAAACTAGAGCTGGAAAGGCTGAGCTTTACAAACGGTTAAACTAGCAAACTGACCAGATAAACAGCTTCACATATCATTTTCCTCCAGACGGCCTAAGAGTTCTGCAGAGTGCTGTATGTGCAGAACAGACAGTGTGATTAAGTTAATGGTGTACAGTATGTAGGTGTGGTATGTGTGTTCGAGAGATTAACGGTTCCTCACACACACACACGCACACACGCACACACACACACACACACACACACACACACACACACACACACACACAGAGAGGGTTAATGTTGATGTTCAGTGCAGTGTGTGTGGGTGAGATTAAGCCTGATTCAGTTGGGGTGAGGGGGGGGGGGGGGGGGTTCTGAGTAAACACACAAAACAACTGTATAAACCACCAACGGCACAGGAACTACACAACAGTGTTTAAAGGGCCCGTATCCTCCATTTGTCTTGTGTTCTCCTTTTCCGCTGACGTCCACGTACGTTTGTGTGCATTACGTACAAAAACGAGAACATTTCATACAGTTACATGATCATTTTCCAAAGTCTTAGATTTTATTCCTCAGAATAAACAGTCCGTTGGGTTTATATGACTGAACATGGAAAAAGACTAAAATGTTTACAGCTTAACCGACACGTCTGGTTTCCAAGCTCAAGCTCTTCAAATCAACTACAACGCTCAATATCAGAACCGAAGACTCACTCAGCACGCGGTGAAGGGACGATTAAGATACGATAAGGAGAGGACTGGCACAGCGCTCCTCACACTGAGCCCACCCCTCGCTGATCGTATCTGAATAAACTTCGGCCAGATTTCACTTAAACTTTTCGCTAAAAATGCATCTCCAGCCTGTCCAGGTTCGACTGCACGTCCAGGTGTAAAAAGCAAGTCAACACAGGCGTCGTTTCCATTTTACTTCTGTTCACTCTTTTCCCTGTTATGAGTGAACAAGATCAGCTAGGACACCTTCACAGGGTGGGACAGCAGGAAGGCTCTTGGTTTGGGGCCCAACTTCAGCCTCACGTATCCTCCATCTTTAGTGTTGTGGTTTATTCTCGGAGCTGCTAGTCAGAGCTTGGCGGTACGGCTGGGCATCGAAATTCAATACCTAACAGGCACCGACCGAAACTTCTCGGTACCACCGAGTACCGAAAAGGCTCCGAAACACTGGGGTCTATTTACGATACTATGTATAACACGCAAATCATGAGGCATTAGTGGAGTAACCTCATCACTAACGGCAATAAATAAATAAATAAATAAATAAATAAATAAAAAGTGACTGGTTCCCTGACGCACAGAAACACAGAGAGCACATAAATATGTCGAAGAGGTCAAAAGTCTGGTTCTGCTTCGAAAACGTTACTAAGAACAGTTCCAGGTGCAACAAGAGCCTTAAGATTGCGGCTTCCAAAACGGGTGATGTGTCAAATCTGAGAGAACATTTGAGAACACACGGAAATAAATCTCCATCAATAATCTCCATCAATAATCTCCATCAAGACAACCTGCAAGACTGCATGAAGAACAGCACTGCGCTGCTGCCAGAGATGCGAGAATCTGGGCTAAATACATCACAGCCATGCGCAGACACCAGAGTTTAGAGTGATAAAATATCATCAAGTAAGTTAACGGTTTACTGGGCCCCATTCCTCGCTTTGCCAGAGAAACTAACGCTCGTTCCTGTGCCGCCGGTCAGCGCTGAAAGCCATTCAGGATTCAGCTAATATTGCATAAAACTCGTATTAGCCAGCCAGCCGCTACAATTCACCGGCCGAATGAACGCATCTGTAACGCTGGTATTCGTGTTTGGTAGGTTTCATAAATGAGCCCAATTAACTACCCGCATGTTTTCGTTTAGAGGTGAGGGCTTTGACAGTGCTGGGGTCAGTTCTACTCGCCCTATTGCGGCTGCCCACAGACAAACGACCCTTTTCACTGTGGTAGAACAGATCAGGATGTCAGCTGAGAGGCGGGAAGAAGAGCCACAGAGCAGTAGCCAGTGTTACTGTTAAAGGACTGCAGCGCTTTCCGACTGTTCAACCTCCCTGCTTTATGTGGGATGGATCACGTTTCATCCCTCTGTGTCGTACCTATAACAGTGGTTACAACGAGTTTGTCCTTCACTCACACGATTTTCTCCATCGTTATTCGTTTAGAGAGGTGACAAAGGCATGAAATATCAGCCCCCATCCCGAGACACGCCGTCAAACACACCAATACTCACCTGGTACACAGCAGAAAAAATCAAAATAATGTTTATTCCTTTTTGTATTTTTTGTCACAATTAGAAAAAAAGTACCGGAAAAGTATCGTTACGGTATCGGAATAGAAATGACTGAACTGGCATTGAATGATACACACCCAGAACGATACCCAGAGCATCTCCATATGTAACTGCATGGATTCCGTTTACACTTGTGCTCATTTTGAAATGATGCGATTTAATCTGCTCACAATGTTTTGTTAATATCTGCTAAACGTATTGTTAGTATCTGTTAAACGTATTGTTAGTATCTGTTAAACGTATTGTTAATATCTGTTAAACGTATTGTTAGTATCTGTTAAACGTATTGTTAATATCTGTTAAACGTATTGTTAATATCTGTTAAACGTATTGTTAAGATCTGCTAAACGTATTGTTAATATCTGCTAAACGTATTGTTAGTATCTGTTAAACGTATTGTTAATATCTGTTAAACGTATTGTTAGTATCTGTTAAACGTATTGTTAAGATCTGCTAAACGTATTGTTAATATCTGCTAAACGTATTGTTAAGATCTGTTAAACGTATTGTTAATATCTGCTAAACGTATTGTTAATATCTGCTAAACGTATTGTTAATATCTGTTAAACGTATTGTTAAGATCTGCTAAACGTATTGTTAAGATCTGCTAAACGTATTGTTAATATCTGCTAAACGTATTGTTAATATCTGCTAAACGTATTGTTAATATCTGTTAAACGTATTGTTAAGATCTGTTAAACGTATTGTTAGTATCTGTTAAACGTATTGTTAATATCTGTTAAACGTATTGTTAATATCTGCTAAACGTATTGTTAGTATCTGTTAAACGTATTGTTAATATCTGCTAAACGTATTGATAAGATCTGTTAAACGTATTGTTAATATCTGCTAAACGTATTGTTAGTATCTGTTAAACGTATTGTTAAGATCTGTTAAACGTATTGTTAATATCTGCTAAACGTATTGTTAAGATCTGTTAAACGTATTGTTAGTATCTGTTAAACGTATTGTTAAGATCTGTTAAACGTATTGTTAGTATCTGTTAAACGTATTGTTAATATCTGTTAAACGTATTGTTAATATCTGCTAAACGTATTGTTAGTATCTGTTAAACGTATTGTTAATATCTGCTAAACGTATTGATAAGATCTGTTAAACGTATTGTTAATATCTGCTAAACGTATTGTTAGTATCTGTTAAACGTATTGTTAAGATCTGTTAAACGTATTGTTAGTATCTGTTAAACGTATTGTTAATATCTGTTAAACGTATTGTTAATATCTGCTAAACGTATTGTTAAGATCTGCTAAACGTATTGTTAAGATCTGCTAAACGTATTGTTAAGATCTGTTAAACGTATTGTTAATATCTGTTAAACGTATTGTTAATATCTGCTAAACGTATTGTTAATATCTGCTAAACGTATTGTTAATATCTGCTAAACGTATTGTTAAGATCTGTTAAACGTATTGTTAATATCTGTTAAACGTATTGTTAATATCTGCTAAACGTATTGATAAGATCTGTTAAACGTATTGTTAATATCTGCTAAACGTATTGTTAGTATCTGTTAAACGTATTGTTAAGATCTGCTAAACGTATTGTTAAGATCTGTTAAACGTATTGTTAGTATCTGCTAAACGTATTGTTAAGATCTGTTAAACGTATTGTTAGTATCTGTTAAACGTATTGTTAATATCTGTTAAACGTATTGTTAATATCTGCTAAACGTATTGTTAGTATCTGTTAAACGTATTGTTAATATCTGCTAAACGTATTGATAAGATCTGTTAAACGTATTGTTAATATCTGCTAAACGTATTGTTAGTATCTGTTAAACGTATTGTTAAGATCTGTTAAACGTATTGTTAATATCTGCTAAACGTATTGTTAAGATCTGTTAAACGTATTGTTAGTATCTGTTAAACGTATTGTTAAGATCTGTTAAACGTATTGTTAGTATCTGTTAAACGTATTGTTAATATCTGTTAAACGTATTGTTAATATCTGCTAAACGTATTGTTAGTATCTGTTAAACGTATTGTTAATATCTGCTAAACGTATTGATAAGATCTGTTAAACGTATTGTTAATATCTGCTAAACGTATTGTTAGTATCTGTTAAACGTATTGTTAAGATCTGTTAAACGTATTGTTAGTATCTGTTAAACGTATTGTTAATATCTGTTAAACGTATTGTTAATATCTGCTAAACGTATTGTTAAGATCTGCTAAACGTATTGTTAAGATCTGCTAAACGTATTGTTAAGATCTGTTAAACGTATTGTTAATATCTGTTAAACGTATTGTTAATATCTGCTAAACGTATTGTTAATATCTGCTAAACGTATTGTTAATATCTGCTAAACGTATTGTTAAGATCTGTTAAACGTATTGTTAATATCTGTTAAACGTATTGTTAATATCTGCTAAACGTATTGATAAGATCTGTTAAACGTATTGTTAATATCTGCTAAACGTATTGTTAGTATCTGTTAAACGTATTGTTAAGATCTGCTAAACGTATTGTTAAGATCTGTTAAACGTATTGTTAGTATCTGCTAAACGTATTGTTAAGATCTGTTAAACGTATTGTTAGTATCTGCTAAACGTATTGTTAGTATCTGCTAAACGTATTGTTAAGATCTGCTAAACGTATTGTTAAGATCTGCTAAACGTATTGTTAATATCTGCTAAACGTATTGTTAAGATCTGTTAAACGTATTGTTAAGATCTGTTAAACGTATTGTTAATATCTGCTAAACGTATTGATAAGATCTGCTAAACGTATTGTTAATATCTGCTAAACGTATTGTTAATATCTGCTAAACGTATTGTTAATATCTGCTAAACGTATTGTTAATATCTGCTAAACGTATTGTTAAGATCTGCTAAACGTATTGTTAATATCTGCTAAACGTATTAAGATCTGTTAAACGTATTAAGATCTGTTAAACGTATTGTTAAGATCTGTTAAACGTATTGTTAAGATCTGTTAAACGTATTGTTAATATCTGCTAAACGTATTGTTAATATCTGCTAAACGTATTGTTAATATCTGTTAAACGTATTGTTAAGATCTGCTAAACGTATTGTTAAGATCTGCTAAACGTATTGTTAAGATCTGTTAAACGTATTGTTAATATCTGTTAAACGTATTGTTAATATCTGTTAAACGTATTGTTAATATCTGCTAAACGTATTGTTAATATCTGCTAAACGTATTGTTAGTATCTGTTAAACGTATTGTTAAGATCTGCTAAACGTATTGTTAATATCTGCTAAACGTATTGTTAATATCTGTTAAACGTATTGTTAAGATCTGCTAAACGTATTGTTAAGATCTGCTAAACGTATTAAGATCTGTTAAACGTATTAAGATCTGTTAAACGTATTGTTAAGATCTGTTAAACGTATTGTTAAGATCTGTTAAACGTATTGTTAATATCTGTTAAACGTATTGTTAAGATCTGCTAAACGTATTGTTAAGATCTGCTAAACGTATTGTTAAGATCTGTTAAACGTATTGTTAAGATCTGTTAAACGTATTGTTAATATCTGTTAAACGTATTGTTAATATCTGTTAAACGTATTGTTAATATCTGCTAAACGTATTGTTAAGATCTGCTAAACGTATTGTTAAGATCTGCTAAACGTATTGTTAAGATCTGTTAAACGTATTGTTAATATCTGCTAAACGTATTGTTAAGATCTGCTAAACGTATTGTTAATATCTGCTAAACGTATTGTTAAGATCTGTTAAACGTATTGTTAAGATCTGTTAAACGTATTGTTAAGATCTGCTAAAAGTATTGTTAATATCTGCTAAACGTATTGTTAATATCTGTTAAACGTATTGTTAATATCTGTTAAACGTATTGTTAATATCTGTTAAACGTATTGTTAATATCTGCTAAACGTATTGTTAATATCTGTTAAACGTATTGTTAATATCTGTTAAACGTATTGTTAAGATCTGCTAAACGTATTGTTAAGATCTGTTAAACGTATTGTTAATATCTGTTAAACGTATTGTTAGTATCTGTTAAACGTATTGTTAATATCTGTTAAACGTATTGTTAGTATCTGTTAAACGTATTGTTAGTATCTGTTAAACGTATTGTTAGTATCTGTTAAACGTATTGTTAATATCTGCTAAACGTATTGTTAATATCTGCTAAACGTATTGTTAATATCTGCTAAACGTATTGTTAATATCTGCTAAACGTATTGTTAAGATCTGTTAAACGTATTGTTAGTATCTGTTAAACGTATTGTTAATATCTGTTAAACGTATTGTTAATATCTGTTAAACGTATTGTTAGTATCTGTTAAACGTATTGTTAATATCTGTTAAACGTATTGTTAATATCTGCTAAACGTATTGTTAGTATCTGTTAAACGTATTGTTAGTATCTGTTAAACGTATTGTTAGTATCTGTTAAACGTATTGTTAATATCTGCTAAACGTATTGTTAAGATCTGTTAAACGTATTGTTAATATCTGCTAAACGTATTGTTAATATCTGCTAAACGTATTGTTAATATCTGTTAAACGTATTGTTAAGATCTGCTAAACGTATTGTTAGTATCTGCTAAACGTATTGTTAATATCTGTTAAACGTATTGTTAAGATCTGCTAAACGTATTGTTAGGATCTGCTAAATATATTGTTAATATCTGTTAAATATATTGTTAATATCTGTTAAATATATTGTTAAGATCTGTTAAACGTATTGTTAATATCTGTTAAATATATTGTTAATATCTGTTAAATATATTGTTAATGCCAGGTGTAAACAAGCTCCTTAGGTTTAACACAAATATACAAAAGGGTTATACCAGTGGTTCCCAAAGGTTTGGGCTTGACCCAAAGGGCAATGTCTGAGATGGACTCGGGGCCAAAAAGACAAATAAAGAAGGAAGGCAGGTTTCAGACGTACCCCATAACATTACACTATGATTTGCTGCTAAAATATAAAAATATATCGTTTTAAACAGAAAATACTAATATAATGTCAAATACAGCATAAAAACACGTTCCTTCTCTCAGTGGTTGAAGGGGTGAGGGCAACTTGGTGGCCTAATGAAAAGTCTCATAGGACTCTGAAAATAAAAGGTTCCCAAAAGGTTCCTGCTAGGATTTCTTGCAGGAAAACCTGAAACGTTCTTTAGGGAAGCAAGTGGTTCTGGAACCATGAACATTCAGAGAACCCTCTGCATTGCTGCACCATGAAAGTGTTGATGAAATGTGAAATGTGGGAAAATGTGCATGAACGTGCTAGAGATGGTTCTACATACAATCTCTTTGGAAAGGGTTCTATATAGCACCCTAAAGGGTTCTTCTATTGTTACAAGCTTCACAACATTAAAAAAAGGTTCCATATAGAACCGTCATTCTGAAAAATGCTGTCATGATGCAAAGAGACTTTCACCATGCTAAGGGTTCTTTGAGTGTTCATGGTTCTGCATAGAACCATTTTCTTTACTAAACAACTCTAGAAGCGCCATCTTAAGAGTGTGTAGCATCACTAAACCGTGTCAGCACCTTTATCCCGAAGCGCAAAGGCAAAAGTATAACGTCAAACGGGTTCTAGCTGGTTTAATGAAGAGCTGAAAGGATCGAAATAGTCGAAAGCGAGAGTATTGAACCGCCACAGCGCAACACTAACAAACAAACAAATAAACAAGACTATTTAACTTTTGATACATTGCGCAACTCTATTACAGTGAGGTTTTGTCCGTACATCACGCCCTCACCACATGGGATCCAGAAAAAGAATCCATTCAACTCCGTGCCCTCTATAAACAAGCAGGACGCTCAACTCCACGCACTACTGACACACGCCTGGGATAAATCATAAAAAGAAATGAAAACGACTGGACAGCCTGAATGACCTTTCAGACTTACAGGTCGTTCCACTCCTGATGCACATTCCTAATTATTTCAACATTTCAGAGCAATCGGCCTAGACAGAGCTCTTTTCCGTGAAAACAGCATTCCCAAAACGGCAGTTTGTTTCGGTTTTAAGGCTAATGTAGCTACGTGTAGGGCTGTTGCGATTACTCGATTATAAAAAAATAAATCGATGACAGCAGCCACGTTTACATGCAGCCTGATTATCCGTTAATGATCCGACTAATAGCTCAATCGGAATAGAATACGTCCATGTGAACACCTCAATCGGAATAGACTAATCTGATCGAGGCCATTCGGAATACAATTTCTATGCGATTGAACGAGGTGGGTAAACCTCTAATCTGTTAAATAGAAGAATAATATCCGTATAAACGCCTGAATCCGATTACACTCCAGTCGGATCGTGTAAATCCGGTCTGCGCATGCGCGGCGCGTCACAGCGAAAGCTTTATACCGTTCAACACGGCGGAGCAGAAACTGGTCTGCAGAGGAGACGAGGTTCATACTCTGAGCTTTAAAAGACGTCCAGCTTCTGTGTCTCAGAGCACAACGTCTTCCTTTATAAGTGCATGTGAAGGACGTTTTTCTGAGTCTGATGAGTTTTTAATGGCTTTAAACTGACAAGCGGCCGACTGGAAACTCGCCTCACTTGGACTGGACCTCACGTGATGCTCGCTGTCATGGTAACGTTCACTCTCACCGCTGCTCCACGTACGCGCGTCGTTTTAGATCGGATTACTTGTAGTCGGCATACAAAGAAAGATTTATCAGATTGTTGAGCAGAGGGAGAATAAACACCTCAGTCTGAGTCTGTAATCCGACTGTACACAATCAGAGTGGCAAAAATCTTTGCATGTAAACACAGCCAGTGGGAGTTCTTGATGAATCAGATTAGTGATGGGTTAAGTGATGGACAGAGAATCCACCAGTCTTTTATAAAGCCATGTGAAGATCCTCGATGAGGGGGAGATATTAGCACTCAAACTGCCTTTTGACTCTTCACTGGAAGAGAGGAAACCCACACCAGCAGGATCTCTACAAAGCATGTATAGTTGCAGTTACAAATAGAGGTGATCAAAGTGGTGCAAATACCATAACACGGCGCTTAAAAACATTTCCACCATACATGAAAAGTATCACAGTATTCTGTAACACAAACACCGAGCACCAGTAGCGTCACGTTTAATAAGCGCCATCAAAAACTCACAATGGTTCACATTCTGCACTAAATCCAGTCTCATTATGCTCTCTTTCTAGTGAAACACACAGATGGTCAGGCTTCTCCAAGCACGATATACTCAAAGCTCATTATCACAATAATAATAATAATAATAATAATAATAATAAAATGCCATTGAACTGGCCACCCCGGTTACAAATCTCACATATATGATGCTCTAAAATATATGCATTGTTCGATTCATTGTTAAAATAATCACTAGATTACTTCTTTACTAATATAATTAATGGTGACAGTCCTAAAAGCAACCAGTGACCGATTACCAGTGCTTCCTCTAGAACAGCACCACCCTCCACCCCCACCCTGAAGGATCAGGTCGAGACCATATATAGTAGAAACACTGATTATACCACAGCAATTAGCAGCAAGTAAGATGCCTAAATCATCACCCACAGTTCTTAAACCACCCAGAGCATCACATCTGTTAAATACGTCTGAATAAATGTAAAAAAGAAGTCACGCCTGATATCAGAATCATATCAGTATTGGCAGATAATTGCTTCAAAATTGCTTTAACAAACGCATTGGTCGGAAGTTCAGAGCTGACCAAGACATTGAACATACACTCACCAGCCACTTTATTAGGTACACCTTGCTAGTAAAAAATTGGACCACCTTTTGCCTTCAGAACTGCCTTAATTCTTCGTGGCAGACTTTCAACAAGGTGTTGGAAACGTTCCTCAGAGATGTTGGTTGGTTATTTGAGTTCCTGTTGCCTTTCTATCATCTGGAACCAGTCTGCCCATTCTCCTCTGACCTCTCACATCAACAAGGCATTTTCATCCACACAACTGACCGCTCACTGGATGTTTCCTCTTTTTTGGACCGTTCTCTGTAAACCCTAGAGATGGTTGTGTGTGAAAATCCCAGTAGATCAGCAGTTTCTGAAATACTCAGACCAGCCCGTCTGGCACCAACAACCACGCCACGTTCAGAGCCACTTAAATCCCCTTTCTTCCCCGTTCTGATGCTCGGCCTGCACTTCAGCAGGTTGTCTTGACCACCTCTACATGCCTAAATGCATTGAGTTGCAGCCGTGTGATTGGCTGATCAGCTATTTGTGTTAACAAGCAACTGAACAGGTGCTATTAGGTGTACCTAATAAAGTGGCCGGTGAGTGTATATCTGCATTTGTAACCCTACAGAACTGCTATAAATCACCGTAATCTTAATCCAGGAAGATGTAATCCCACATTTTACATGTTAATGCTGGTCCCACGTTATATTGTCGCTAATAACCGCGTAGTTACACGTGAACATATGCAACAATGCATATATTGCATATGCAACTTCTACAGAGGGTAGCGCAGGTATTCCTGTAGCGCAGTGTTGGGCCCAATCCCATTTCTCCTTTTTACCCCTAACCCCTTGTTTTTGAACTGAGTTAAAGAGTAGTAGCTGAAATCTTCCCTATAAAGTGGGACCCTGAAATAAAATAAAATACAATAAAATAAAATAAAATAAAACACTGCTTCATTATCAGGCTACTAGCGGTGCTCTGTAGGCGACCCCGCCCATCTTCAGTGACAGGAGAGAACAGTTCAGCACTCGCCGCTGGGCTTTAGCCACTCTTAGGATAACATGCTGTAAAGAGGGGGTGATACGCAGTATTTATTACCGCCCACCACCAATTCATTGGTGACATGAAGCTGAACTCAGCTGTTCTTGATCAAATGATCCTGTTCCACCTTAAACGGTGTGGCAGTTACATTCTGGCGTTTCAGGTATTATCAGAACTGCTGGACTATTTAAGGTGGAATGGAAAGTTAGCCAGCTAGCTACTGAGACGTTAGCATACATTTAGTGATTTTCATGCTTGTTATGAAGAAAATGACCATAATTCACTAAAACAACATTAAACTAAGAAAATACAGTGGTTATCGTCATTTTTTTACCTGAGAAACTTCGTACTTTTCTGGGTTTCTTTGGTCGCTCGCGCAGCCATCATGCTGGCTTTTCTTTCTCGTAACACTCAGTTTGGAGCGCGACACTGAAAAGCCTCTGTCTGGAGGCCGTGTAGATCTAGCCCTTCGCCCCACCCCTTCATCTCAACCAAAATCGGGACACCCTACCCCTAGACGTGAACGCGCAAAACAGAGGGCTAGGGCTCGGTGGACGGGGCGAGGGGTGAAATGGGACTGGGCCTTAAGGCTACCCTTTAAAATAAGAGGACAAGAGGTTCCTGTGTAGTTGTTATGTAGGTACTGTATAAATATGGAGGGGTAATACAGAAGCTGCCTTGGGTTTAAAGCAACACAATTAACGTTATAAAGGTTAAGCGTTAAGATACGGGGACGTCTGCTGGACGGTCACATTACAGACTGGTTTAAAGCTAAAACTGGCGACAGTGTCACAGCGGTTAGGAAAGCTGGCGGACACGGTGCAAGTAACATATTAATGGAAGTTATTACACACTTCCTCTTAAAAATGCTGCTCCAGTGATGACAATGCCATCTTGGCGTGATTACATGAGAGAGAAAAGGCTGTTACACCTACTAAGATACACTTGTGTGACTACATGAGCTGCGCTTCTGTAACAGTGACAGAATCTTTAGTAGTTATTGTTGTTACACATGTTGTTCACATGTAACTACACAGTTATTAGAGACACTTAATATAAAGAGGGACCAAAATGTTCAAGTATCACCATCTGCAGATACAGTACTGTGCGAAAGTCTTGGGCACCCAAGACACATTTTCAAAATCTGTTTATTTGTGTTTATTTGCTGAGAAAAGTGTTAATATTCCAATAAGCAAAATTTATAGAAAATTAATAATTATATATCACTGCCCCCTAGTGTGTGTGCTCACTAGCGTGTATGTGGTGTTTCACTTCACAGATGGGAGGAGAATTTTCCCCGTTTGTGGGACATATATATAATATATTAGTGTGTGTTATATTATATATATACACACACACACACAGAGATAGATAGATAGATAGATAGATAGATAGATATGAATAATATAGTGATTTTCTGTATGTTGGTGTGTTTGTTTAACCATTTCCAAGCCTCTCCTCCTCGAGGAAATCCAGTATTATATGTAGTTAAAAAGCAGCTCCTGGTTTGACCAATCAGTGCTCAGTAAATTGAATAATTGATGATATTAACGAGTCTCTGCGGCGGCTGTGAAGGTGTTAAGGAAAAATACAGACCCAAGAAATTCTTGTTACTGTTTATTGTTTTTCTGTTTATTTGAATTATGAATACGACTTTATTCTAATGCATGTTGTGATGAACTCACTGCTGAGGGAAACTTTCACCCAGTGCTGTATATACATGAAAAATATGTCCGAATTGGTTGAGAACTCACATATTGGGGCTAAAGAGAATCGTATCATGGCTCAAGTATCACGATACCGTATCAGGAGTTATAAATTCAGCTACAGAACTGACGGTGGAACCAACTAAACCACCACAAAGCACCAAAGCCCACGCGTGTCGAGCCAAAAAAGCCCTCCATTACAGTCTATTCCGTTTTTTTGTTCCTTTTAAATGTCCAACTCCACCCAATGTGCCCGTTTTTCACGCACCTTTCACTCCGAGCGCAGTTTTATTGGGTGAATATTCCAAACACTTTGAAGACAACAGCCTCGGCAAAGACCCTGTTAACTGTTACCATGGCAACTGGGGAGCTGGACTTTGGACGACGATCACTGGGATCTCAAGTTCACAGCAGCAGCTGGTCAGCCTTGACCTACATGGGATTTCTTTTCTTTTAACACCTTTCCTCTCTTTCGCTCCCTCCTTCTCTCATTTTTCTCAGCAGCGCTGCTGTAACAATCAGCCCGGGCAACGAGTTCAGGCCAAACCCAAAACCAACCGGCGCATTCAAGGCTCTGATAAAGAGAGACCGTTGACGACAGCACCGCTTTCAGCTTCAGAAACGACAACTTAAAAACGAGGAAACGAAGAAACAGAATCCCAGTAACTTCGTCTATTAATACGGTTCTCCTGAATGTAGGTTCGGTTCCAGAGATCGGCAATGTAAACGTTAAGAAGAGCCACTCAACAAAAATCAAACCACCCTGGGAGCCGCAACATTTTAGGTCCATTTTACCATCTTGGCTGTAAATGTGTCTCAGTGTGTGCTGATGTCCTAAAAATACAATATAAACAAAAACACAGACTTTAGCTCAGCTATAGCTTTTCTCACATCTCTGGCAGGAAACTTTCCTCAAAAGCAGAACCGTTTGTGAAATTTCTCTCCACGTTCAACGTTTTACGCGGCTGAAGTCGCTTCTCATTCGCCAGCTTCCTGTTCAAAAAGCCACCTTAACCGGTGCCTGAGGCGCCAGAATATAACTGGCACCATTTAAGGTGGACCGGGAGAACTCGAACGAGAAGCTGGCGAATGAGAAGCGACTTCATCTTCGCAACTTGAGTGTTTGACAGTTTCCTGTTGCAGATTAAATGTATAAGGAAACCAGCTGGAGCGATTATAAACGCAAACAAGTCCACTCATCTCCAAATTATCAAAGTTCGCCTCAAATACTTCTCTTCCCCGTTTCTTTAGCTACTGCCTATTGTTCACGTTGCTATGGCGACAAGCAGTCTGCGCACCAACCTTCAGGGTTAAAGGGTGAATTAGCAGTTATAGGCTCCACTAACTCCAGTGTTTAGGGCCATTTAGCTTTAAAACTGTTAGTACAATCAGCAGAGTTTTATTTTACTGTAAAAGGGGGATTATTTTATTTGTACCTACAAATCTAATTCCGCTGTGGAGCCGCAACAGGACAGTAAAAGAGCCGCATGCTGACGACCGCTGGTCTAGACACTGCATAGAAGTGGACACAAAAACCAATCAGTGCCTGAAAACCAACATGAACCATAACCAGAATAAAACCCATCTGAACGTTCATCGTTTGGCCGATAATATCAGCTAATTCTGACGACCCATGGTTTTATTGATTTCAGTGAAATAATCGAAAATAACAGCCGTCTCTAAACACTACTGGGCCCCCTTAAGCCAAGGAAATAATAAACCAACAATCTCAGAACAAACCTGCAGCGGCACACGCTATCCTGGCCATCTGAGAGGAGGAGCTGCTTTCATTTCATCGCAGAAGCTGAAAAAGTTTGCATCAAAAAGTGCAGAAGACCAAACTTCACATTGCTAAGAATCGTTTTCATATGAACTCCAGCAGTAAATAACGTTGCACAGACAGACGAATCTTCCTCAGCACCTCACGTAACGGTGCTGTGACTATTTACAGCGTTAGCTTTAACACTGGCTCATCTGAAGGGGCAGCTTCCGTCACCAAAACCTCGCTGGACATGAAAACCTGCTGCATTAACATCAAGTCGCTGCACCTTTCCCTGGCTTGATTAACGTAAACACTCAGAACGCATATTCTGTTGGCCTTAAACTGGGCCTACATGCATATTCTGTCAGTGCTAAAACACGTGTGTATCCTGAGCACCTAATAAAGCTTATTTCCAGTTTATTTCTGAATGAAAGGGGTTTTTAACTGTTCCTCTCTGTGTCCTTCAAAATCTCTCTTTGCACTAAACGTTTCAGTCTGTCAGAGCAGGTGCTGCCAGGTAACCTGGTAGTTTGAGTAGCTAAAGGATGCGGGATTTCGGCTTTAGTCAAACAATACGTTTTTGCCAAATTTGGCCCGGTGACGTCCCGGCTCAGACGTGTCGATGAGGAGTTTCACTGTGTGACAGCAAGACGGGAGGAAGTGAACACAAAAACAATGATTAGCATGAAAATAATAAGTAGACCTGACACTATAATGAAATGTTAGCTGAACACGGTCATGAATAACTGTGTCTAACAGCCTTACCTAGTAACCCTTAACCCTTTCAACACCTTGAGACCACCGGTGGTTCCAAAATGTGCTTCGTCATGTTCTACATAACGTTCATATTCCATAAGCTCCACTCAGAAGCTGGGCGTCGTGTGAGGCTGTAGCTCTTCTCTCCAGTCTAATAGACGGTGATGTCATTTTAAACCCTTATAATAAAAGAAGCTGAACTTTGTTTTTCTACTGAAAGTCGACCCGTTTTTTCCCCCAAATCTGGGCTCTAAACTATAAACAGACGGCGTCTCTTCAGTGATCTGCTCTGGAAACATCACTTTTAGAAAACAACACAAAGAGCGTCGGAGATTTTTGGCTTTCAGCAGTCAATTGTGAGCATGTAGTGATGTGTGTAGATCATAAAGCACATTTACTGTCCAGCTGAGAGGAGATTTTACTAAATAAAGATGTACATTGATATATAATGTATTATATGATGTAAATCCAGACAGACAAGCCAAAACATACCCTGGAGAATGACTGTGATCAGGCAATTGTCACAGTTGTGACAGTAGGCCTGTCGCAATTATTATACAGTCTCCTAATCACAACTACGATGACTAATTATTTAAGATGACTGCAATTATTTTCCACCGTCGTTAGATTTGACGATCATATACTGCAGCAAACAGAACGTGAGTGGGTGCGCTGGGTTGAGGCAAATACATAAAAAATAATAGCTTAGAAAGCAGTAAGATAAAATGAGATCGTCCTTTATTAGTAAAAGCATTCAGTGAAACTTCACGGGACTTACAACGATAAACAACGCGTCTAAATGGGCGTCCTTGTAAGGTGCATTTTACCGTTTTCAGCATGCATGCTGGAAAATGACCGCTTAAAACTTCACTGTGGTGAAGAACAAGCAGCGCTGCTCGACTCGTATCTCCAGAATGGTGACTTTACAGGAGAAGGAAAAAAAAACCTACTTCACTTTTAATGCAAGTCAGTGGAACCAGAACTTTTTGGCCCGTTTCTTTTGGGCCGTCCATCATGAAATTTACACACAATTAAAAGGACAGCAGGCATTCAAATTACGTCCAAAAGTGAAAAACAAGAATGGAGATTTGAGATTTTCTTCCCGACAGCAGCGATATGACTGCGTCTGTATGAATGAGCAATATCGATTCGACAGTTTAGCGTCGTTGCTGATTTAGGCCTGTATTACAACAGACCTGATAACTCGTCGTCATGATGCCACAGCAATACTTGCGTCATCCCCATTTGCACTGCAGCTCCAATACAAAACTAAAGAGAGAAAAGCGACCACATCTTGGATGACTTATTTTGTGTGATGTAGAAAGTAAGTTCAATATTTTGGCCAAACTGCCCCTTTAAATCAGCTGCAGCTCTTGCCGTACGCATGTTTCGTCCCTAAGAGCATGTCCAGGGTGGGGTATGTAAACCCACTGGGACGTTTCTGTCTGCCAGTACGTCTGTGTCCCTCACTCAAACACACACAGCAAGACGCATTGTTTGATATTATCGCCGTGCACAGGGCGGGGAGCGGTGGAGATGGCTGCACATATACAACAGATTTCAAGGTCAGGGGTTAAGCTGCATATGCACACATGGAGCTGCCACTCACTAGAGTGTGGGGGGGGGGGGGGGGGTTAGAGAGGGGCATCAACGTAAGACACGCTCACAGGCCGACTCATACGGCAGCTTGGGACAAACCTTTCTGAACTCGGGGCATCAGCGCAGGTGGTGGTAATACATGAGTGATGTTTTTACACACATCTGATTGTTTGATTAGTAATTCGGACATGCGTCTCAAGTTACTGAGCCCGTTCAAGCTGAGTACGGCTAAAAGAATGTCTCACAAACCCAGCAAAGCTCGTTTCTGACAGGTTTCCCCTCTAAAATATCCACCAGACGGGAAACAAACCGGGTACTGTGAACGTTAACCAACCAGAAAGCACATCTCCAGAAAGAAAACTCAGCATTTACTTCGTTTCTATGCATTCTGAACTGAAAACAGCCACCAGAATACGCTGTATGCCTAAAAGTATCCGGACAGGCCTTGAAACATGTGAATTTAGCCATGTTGCTGACACTGGTGGGCACTCAACTGGTATAATCTCCATAGAAAAGCACTGATCAACATAATGGGACGTCCTGGAGAGCAACCACATGCCCAACGGCAAGCTCTGCTAGAAGGGTATAAAGCATTGAGCTGTGGAGTGATGGAGCTCCATCCAACACCTTTGGGATGAGCTAGAAGGATCCAGAAATAATCACCCAACATCAGTACCTGACCTCACTAATGCTCTTGTGGCCTGATGCAATCAAGTCCTCGACACCTCCAGGGCCGGTTTCTCAGGCAGAGATTAAGACCAGTGCTGGGCTTCACAGCATTTTGAATGGAGATTTTGCTTTGAAAGAAAAATAGATAGTATTCTAGCCTAATTCCTGGATACCAGCCCATAATGGTATAATCTATACGGTGTATTTATACCAGTATATATCCCCCAGCACCACAGTGTTCAGAAGAGTCAAGCCGATGAAAAGCGCCTGACCCTGGCTAAACCTATTACAGATACCTGTGACCTCAGACAACACTGACAACACAACAAGCCAATTCATGCATTAAGAGTGCAGCCGTTTCAACACAAACACGGTTTCAACACAAATCGGACAAATTCAAAAGCGTATCGAATCATTTCAGAACATCTCGTTTACTGTCTGGCATGGAGAAAACAAAAACACCATTAATGATCAAACTATGCATCTGGGTGCAGCATACTGGAGTACGGTGGGTGGGACAGGGTGGAGCTAAGCACCCCTAAAGTCATGCGGTCCTTCGGTAGTCATCATCTTTTCTATTAATGGGAAAAATGAATGGCTTTTTCTACAATCTTCACAGTCGCACCCTGTGGTGAGCAAAAAAAGCCAACACGTTTTGCTGTATGGACATTTTCCCCTCCGGATATCAAAGGATCCTCCGAATTATGAATACAGCTACACGCAAGCGAACACACTGCTGCGCGCTGACCCACAACCTCACCAAAACACCCCAAACACCAGCAGCCTCCGTCAAGCCTTAGAAGCTTTAGCAGTCACAGACTACTGTTTGAACAGCTGGTGTTGTTTTGCAATAGTGTTGAAGTTTATATCTAAGACAGCGTCATGTTATCACCCGGGAGAATTAGCTGGTTTGTCGCCTGGATGGAGCAACGTCTGACTGAAAATCTGTCTGCTAAATAAAAATCGAAATTCAGAGCAGCTGCACAAATTTTCAAAAAATTCCAGATTATTTTGCCCACAGAGTAAAACTGTTTAGACCCACAGTTTCTTACGTGGCCAAGACACTGACCACAGCATGACTTCCGAGGTCCATGACTGGGCTTTTCCTCAAATCACTTCTAAAAGTGATTTTTAGGGTTTATTTCGCTAGAATAGCAGAACAGGGCTGGAATAACCGGCATTGAAAAAGTTCTGAGAATGGGGGAGAGACTTCAGAATTGAAAAAGCCAAAGTCAAAATGTGAGTACTACCCAGAGACGGGCGAGGTGGCCATACTTCAGGTACCTTTACTGTATACGATATGCCACAACATTGTTCTTGTCAGATGTGAGAACACAAACCGTAGTGCCACATTTTAAAATTACCATCAAACTATGAATCCAACTCAACCTTTCACACCCTGTGCTGCTCTAAACGGAATGAATCCAGACCAACTGTTTAAGTACTGACCACATCCAAACATCTGGCCTATCTCCATAACACCGTCACACTGCCCAGATCTAGTACTATAACAAATGGATCCTATCTGCAGGCCCGAGAACCGCTAAGCCCACAACACTGGCAGAACCACCAGCACCTGAGATGAAAATGAGAAAAGCTGCCAGAACAGTGACAAAACCCCCCCCCCAGCACGCCTGGCCTCGAAGACACGGCACTGTGACACAGATTCATCTGCACCAGCTAAAAGTAATCAGCACCTTCTCTCTCCAAACAAATGACAGCACAAACCGCAAGGCCTGCTGAAGTTTTCATTGTGGACGCAGGCAGCGCGGAGCTCACGGGCTCCCTTTGTAGCTTAGTTTGCAAATAAAGCACAACATGTTAGCCAGCCAGCTAAGCTAACAAGAGGCACTTCGGGCAAAATAACACGGGAGACAGCAACGCAGAGAGACCTTTCGGGGAAAGGAAGGCCTGATACGATGAAGCCGACTCTCTCGGTTTGCCAGCCTGGTTAAGCCATCAACCAAACGCAAATGTCAAGCGCACAAAACAGCCGAAGTGCAGCCACATCGCAGGCTAGCTGAGCGCCGCTAGCAGCGCTAATTACCTCCGTTAGCTGCAGCGGAGTTGAGCAGAAAGCGCACAAATAATGGAAAAAACCTCACATATCGACTCGTCCACGCGTGTAAACGTGTGACAGACATCGCGTAAGGAGAAGCAGACAAATAAACAAACAAATAAATAAATAAAAACATTGGCTCGCTGTCGTCCTCGCCATCTAACATGAGCTAGGCTGGCTAGCCAGTTAGCGAGTGTGCTAAGCTAGCTGTCATTCTGTTGTTCACGGCACACAAAACTACGAACGAACGGCCGACACGACGTCTTCATAGCCGCCCGGGCCGGTGTGTCCGGCGCACCGCGGCTCATAAAGCCCCAGCGAACGCGTGGAAAGGGCCGCGCAGCGATGACAACGCCGAGAAAACGGATAAACGCCGAATATGACTGCTAACGCTAACCGCCCGAGCTAAACAGACGAGGCTAAAGTTGGCTTCCTAGGCGAATCTCCCCGTTCCACCTTAAATGGTACAGCAGTTACATTGTGGCGAACGAGGCGCCTGGCGGTGACTCCTGCGCTATTTAAGGTGGAACGGGGCAATTCAAAACATGAAGCAGGCGAATAAGAAAGGAAAGTTGATAAGAAAACAGCCGAGCGTCCCCGTTCGGTTTTAGCGAAGAGGGAGATGTGGGAAAGTGGGAAAGTGGGACCGAAAGGAGGGGAAAAATAAACGAAGCCAGACAAATGATGCGTGTTTATCCACCCAGGAGGCCATACAACTCAAAGCTACAACTTCTTCGGGCAGGCACAACGTGGCCTGGCTTCAGAAACACGCTTGAGGACAACATCCTGCTGATGTTCGCTAAATATAATAGCAGAAGAGAGAAAATAATCTCGTGAAAAAAAAACTAAGTTAGTCAAGGGGTGCGCGCACACCGAGCCCGATTCCGCCTGATGCATGGCCAAGCTGGAAGGCCGGACTACATAAAACAATCTCTAGCACGATGACATTCAGATTTGAGGGGGGAAACCATAGCGCAGCTCTTTTGAGGGCGGTTTGCCGAGACAGGAGACGGATGGAAAGGCGAGCACTAAAGTGGGAAGACGAGAAAAGGCTGAAACGAAGCTCTAGCCATATGCTAAACAAGAGGAGGCTGAAGTTGGCTTCCTATTCGCCAGCTTCTTGTTCGAATCTCGCCGTTCCACCTTAAATGGCGCAGCAGCCACACTCTGTCGCCTCGGGCGCCAGAAGAGAACTGCCACATTGTTTAAGGTGGAACGGGGAGATTCGAACAAGAAGCTGGCGAGTAAGAAACTGACTCCAGCTTCGTGCTAGCAAGTTGCTTCATGCAAGCGAGCGAAAACTTAGCAGTCGGCTCCTGTTTTTAATGAAGAGCGAAAACAATGAAACCGCACTTACTTTCATTCAGCACCTCCACCAGCTCGGCGCAGTTTTCGCACATTGTTCATTAAGAAAAAAAAAGAAAGCGAAAAGTGTCCTCAAACCATTGGAAATTGTTGATGGATTCAAAATGTTGGCAGCTGGCTGTTTTTTTGGAAAGGGGGGGTTAAAAAAAGAGAAGAGGCCCCGCCGCGAATCGCCCGTTTTAAGAGTCGTTCAGAGGACTTATGGAGGTTTTCTGGAGATGCTGAAAGGAATACGTTTCCTCCAGAAGGATCGATGTCAGACACAGTGTTATGAGGCACTGAGTTGTTCGCGAGTCGAGCCGAAGAGAGCACATACAACAGCCATGTTGAAAACGGGGGGCGACATTCAGTAAAAACTTCGGCTCTTTCCGCCGCGTCTCCTTCGGCGAGCTCGGCAGTGTTCGGCGGTCACTCGCTCATCATCGCTTTCATCATCGCCGTCAGCAGCACGTCGATGCAAAAGTCCCAGATGAGCGGCTCCGCACAGCGCAGACACACGTAGACGTACTTTATACGTTCATAACGTAGCTGCAGTCGCCACAGTGTACAGTAATAACTGCAGTAATAATATTAACAGTCCTGACTGATTATTACATCCATCCTTTTTTAAGTGTTTAAGGTTAAAAGTGGAATTTCTGTTTTATATTCCCTGTTAAAAGTCATGTTGAGTCTGTTATATATGTCAAGTCTTTATATTAATTTGATTTAAACTTCATTCTGCATATTATTTATATTAGAACTTTATTTTAGATATTAATTTTATTAGAACTTCATTCTAAATATTATTTTCATTAGAACTTCATTCTAAATATTTTTTATTAGAACTTCATTCTAAATATTTTTATTAGAACTTCATTTTAGATATTAATTTTATTAGAACTTCATTCTAAATATTTTTATTAGAACTTCATTCTAAATATTATTTTTAATTAGAACATCATTCAAAATATAATTTTATTAGAACTTCATTCTAAATATTATTTTTATTAGAACTTCATTTTAGATATGAATTTTATTAGAACTTCATTCTAGATATTTTTATTAGAACTTCATTCTAAATATTATTTTCATTAGAACTTCATTTTAGATATTAATTTTATTAGAACTTCATTCTAAATATTATTTTTATTAGAACTTCATTTTAGATATGAATTTTATTAGAACTTCATTCTAGATATTTTCATTAGAACTTCATTCTAAATATTATTTTCATTAGAACTTCATTTTAGATATTAATTTTATTAGAACTTCATTCTAAATATTATTTTTATTAGAACTTCATTTTAGATATGAATTTTATTAGAACTTCATTCTAAATATAATTTTATTAGAACTTCATTCTAAATATAATTTTTATTAGAACTTCATTCTAAATATTATTTTTATTAGAACTTCATTCTAAATATTATTTTTAATTAGAACTTCATTTTAGATATTAATTTTGTTAGAACTTCATTCTAAATATTATTTTCATTAGAACTTCATTCTAAATATTTTTATTAGAACTTCATTCTAAATATTATTTTTATTAGAACTTCATTCTAAATATAATTTTATTAGAACTTCATTCTAAATATTATTTTCATTAGAACTTCATTTTAGATATTAATTTCATTAGAACTTCATTCTAAATATAATTTTGAATTAGAACTTCATTCTAAATATAATTTTATTAGAACTTCATTCTAAATATTATTTTATTAGAACTTCATTCTAAATATTATTTTGAATTAGAACTTCATTCTAAATATAATTTTATTAGAACTTCATTTTAAATATAATTTTATTAGAACTTCATTCTAAATATAATTTTGAATTAGAACTTCATTTTAAATATAATTTTATTAGAACTTCATTCTAAATATTATTTTTTTATTGGACTTCATTCTAAATATTATTTTATTAGAACTTCATTTTAGATATAAATTTTATTAGCACTTCATTCTAAATATACATTTTATTAGAACTTCATATTAGATGTTATTTTTGTTGGACCTTCATTCTGGATATTCTGTTTATTGGATATTAATTTCATTTGAATTTCATTCTAGATATTAATTTGATTAGCACTTCACTCTTGATGTTCTACAGCTTTCTGAGTCGTGGTACAGTCTACAGCTCTGTCTGTGTAGGGACTGTACTGTGTAAAAGTCTAAGCACCCCTCTCCACTTTTATTTCAAGGCAGTATATTTAACAGAAGCTCAACAAATAAATACAACATCATTGTGCTCAACATTTAATGTTTCCACTCATTACCTTTGTTACAGCTTCGGCTCTTTCCAGGAGACTCACTTTCACAGTGTTTCAGAGAAATCTGCAGGGATGTTTCACTCCTCCAAAGTTCAGTCTTAGAAGCTGGTTTAACATTTTCTGCTTCCACAAATTTAGACTCAGCAGTCCATAAACCCTCACTCCACATCTCAGACGTCCAGTTTTGGTTTGGAGATGTTCTTTTTTTTGTCTGTCTCCTTTTCTCAGAGCTTCTTAACAGCTCCACATCCTTTCAGACTCATAGTGCTGAGTGTCTCTCAGTGGAAGGATGGACAGAAGCTCCTGTGGATGTTTTCAGATCTGAATCCAGAGTGGAGCTTGATCTTCTCCTCTCTCTCAAAGAGGAAAGCTTTAAATGCTGTTAATGTGAGGGGGGGGCAGTTTTGGTGTCTAGCAGGTCTTCCAGGTGGTTGTTAGGAGTCTCATTTTCTCTGTAGCTTTTAGTACTTTTATTATAGCTAATCCTAGAAAAAATCACCTTTAGCCAATTCAGAAGCCCATGAGAAAGAAACGGCAGCTGAGGTGAGTTTGGGTAGCTGCTCCTGTGAATGTCAGTGTCTCTTTATAGGGGATGTTGTGTGGAGGATGCGGAGTGGTCGAATTAAACACTGCTAGATTTGATTTAACAGTTGACAGTCTTGGGAGCTTCTGTGTAATTTTCTATTTAATGTCCTGTTTTCTGATGCTGAAAAATAGCTCGCTAACTACCACCTGCCTTGATTAAACGTTTAAAAATGAAGGGGTGGTCTCTCACTTTCACAGATGAACACATAGAAGGCAGGAGTGTAGCTAGAACTTTTAGAAGGGTGGCCAGGTTGGACCCAGAGGTTTTACTGGGGTGGCACACTGCTAGAAAAACTGTTGTGTTAAAGTGATGTGGCCAGAGCCGGTTAATGAGGAGCCTGGCCACTTCCTATTTCCCCCGTTATATTAAAAACAGCAAAACAGCAGTGAGTCCTCAAAGAATGGAGCTCAATAGCTAAAAACTAAAAGTTGAAATAGTTTCTAATCACTTATGCAGAAGTTTCCTTTAATTTTAGAAAGTAGAAGATTGTATTTCACAAAAAAAAAAGCAAAGAAAACTCACCTGTATGTTTTCTTTTTTCACACAGCAAACAGGTGTTGGGCAGCAGGACACTAACATTACCGCTACTGAGTGCTGACTGGTTGGCGAGCAGAGCAGCTCATTGGCTGTTTGCGAGTTTAAAAGCTCTTTAAGGTGTAACAGCGGTGTTGAAGTGTTTTATGCGGCTCTGTATTCAGGGAATGACTGCATTAGTTTACATTAAAAATGTTTAAGCATTTATAGCTATAAATTGTACTCAAAAGCTCAACCCATTCATTCTGGCCTCGCTCTGGAGCGCCCTCTAGCGTTCGAGAAACCCAGAAGACACTGCAGAGTGGAACTTCTCCTCTCCACAAGTTCTCTGATTTCTTTCTCTTCAGTCCAAAGGCCACGAAAGCTGCTCCTTTAGGCTGCTCTCGCTACATCTTTTCAGGTTATATGACAGTCTGTTGGATGGAAAGCTCATCTGAGGGCGAGCCCTGTGCCAGCTAACCTAAGGAGAGGGAGGGCTGGCCCACCTTTAGCACACACTTACCCCACAGATGGACTACAGCCTACAGCACATGCATTTGTCCGGCTGTAAAAAGTAATAAAGTAGCATAATTAAATGATTATATCTGAGTAATATCTACTCATCTTTCCTTCACACACCTTCATAGGGTACCGTACACCCACCAGTTTCTCAGCTATATTTCCATAACTGGGGTGGCCAGAAGGGGGGGCTGTACTTTACGCTAGGGTGGCACTGGCCACCTCTGGCCACCCCTTGGCTCCACCTCTGATAGAAGGAGACACCAGGGATAAACTGTAACAGCACCGCGTCCCCCAGATCAGATTCGGAGTCATTTTTAGGACCTGGATCATATTCTGGAAACCACTAATAGTGTTTAAGGGGAATTCCACCCATTTAAAATAAAAGGTTATCAGTCATGAAATAAAGTTTAAAATGTAAACCAAGCCATTCAGAGTGGTTTGGTGTGAAATGCCCCGTTCTGGAGAACCCTACTGACGCAGTTTTACACAGTGCTGGTGATAGGAACCAGACGTCTGAAGACTTTAATGCCTCCAACTATACGGTGCTGTGAAAAAGTATTTGCCCCTCACCCGATTTCTTCTATTTTTGCTCAAATTTGTCACATTGAAATGTTTCGGATCACTTAAATGATCATTCCATTTGCTGAAGATGAAGATTTATTCAAAACCTATATCACCAGTGTGAAAAAGTAATTGCCCCCCCCCCACCCCAGTGAGTTTTACTCAAGATTTTAATTTGAGAATCAACCTGATTCAGTTGAAAAGACAGATGTTCAAATTGTTGAGTCAACATCAAGACGGCTAGTGCCAGTCTGGCCGATGAAAATCCTAATCTCAGACTGAGTTTCAGTGCCTATGGAGAATTACCAAATATACAGTCGTATGCAAATGTCTGAACACCCCCCATCAAACTTAAGTGAGAAAACAAGTTAACACATCCTCCACAGAGAACACACGTAACCCGTCCACGCCTAGTTACTGAACTCACTACGGAAAAACGCCCCTGTACTCGCTCCAATTCACTGGTCACCAGCACTCCTGGGCATCTACTCTCCTGCTGTTTAGTTCCAGCCTGCAGCTAAAATGCTGCACCACCCTTAACCTAACGTGATCCAGCCAATCACGACCTTCTGAGGAAGGTTAGCTGGAGCAGGTGTGGCGGAGGAGTGCAGCTGGATCTAGACTGGTGAGGATTACGTAGCCACACAGTGGAGGAATATCTAACAGACAATACATTGGATTTT
Organism: Pygocentrus nattereri; assembly: GCF_015220715.1. NCBI lineage: Eukaryota > Metazoa > Chordata > Actinopteri > Characiformes > Serrasalmidae > Pygocentrus > Pygocentrus nattereri. The sequence goes on along the minus strand of NC_051222.1, from coordinate 29,644,139 downwards.
GTTTTTGTGATCATGTAAATTTTAATACTTTTATTTACAATCAAATTAGGATTTCTTTTGTTTTTGTAAATCTGTAGTCAACAGACTACATTTAGTTTGATCGATTAAGTGATTAATGCACTTTTGATGCATGTGGCTTAAACCATTTGGGGGGAAAAAAAAAAATCCAGATTTATCTTCGGGTAAACACGGAGAACAAAAAGCCCAAAGAAAACGTGGGATTTTTTTTTAGATATGCACACTGACGAATAAATTACAGCATTTTTCTGGAACTTTCTCATGCACAACTGCTGTTTATTTGCTGAGTTTAACATAACGGAAAATATTAAAATATAAAATGTGCCACAACTTTTGCTGCAGCCACATTTTAAGCGTCACCCCCCCCCCCCCCGAATATGTTCAATTCAGCAAATAAACTGTAATTGTGCACTAAAAAAAGTGCAGAAGTCAACAAAAAACACATCATTGGACCAGAATACGCAACGCTATGCATATATAGGTAGAAAAATGCACTAAAAATGATTAGAGTTCACTGAATGAGAATAATGGTGGCCCAATTACGACATTTGGAGAAATTCTTAATAAAAAAAATAAAAATAAATAAATAAAAAGTTCATATTTGTAGTAAAGCAATACTGAACTGATGGAAAGGGACCAGTGTTGTTAACCAAGCTGAATGAGACGGGGACTTTTCCACTGGAGACCTGTCAACAGTGTAACTAAGATGTTCGCAAGGCTTAATCGGTGACCAGTTTCTGCTCAATAATCTGTACAGGTCCTTTTACAGCAGCAGTCTCCTGAACTCCTGTTTCCCAAGCAGGAAATACTCATACAGCACCAGGTACAGCCTGAAGCTTTTAACAGTATTAAGTTGTATAACGCTACTGTCGGAAGAAAACCTTGTATCTCCAAAATAGTGACTTTACAGGAGAAGGAAAAAACACACTTCACTTTCAATGCAAGTCAATGGAACCAGAATTTTTCCCATGTCATTTTGGGTCATTTCTTTCAGGCCATTCATCATAAAATTTACAAGCAATGTAAGGAGTAACAGACACTTTCAAATTATGTCAAAAACTGAAAAATGCCAAAAATGGAGATGCAAGGTTTTCTTCTGACAATATCCGATAAGGATATTTTCCCTATATTTTAAATATATCAGCTTTTAAAATGCACATGTCCCACAAAATGGACTTTTCTGCATTAGTGCACTGCTGCACAACAAACCATAATACAAGAGAATTCAAGAAATGCACAAAAGGGGATTTTTTTTTTGTAAAAATATCCAACTTTATGTTCCCATAGTACTAAGACAGCGTTATAAACAGGACGATATGAACAAACCCTTCATCAACGTTGGCGAGCCTATCTAGAACCCACTCCTTGCAACCAAACCGGGGCATGAAATTAGTAGAGTCGCCTCCCCTAAACACACTGCTTTAAAAAACAAACAAAAACAAACAAATAAGCCCCAAACAAAACTGGACAAAACCAAGGAAAACCAAAACAAAAAGAGCAGCATCTTTCGTTTCTGATCCTCAACAGACACATTCGTTTGCTGTGGTTTGAAGAGGGGGGGAAAGAAAAAGCCAAGAGGCCACACAGCAAAATGATACGTTACTAGTTAAGAGAAAACATCTTCTCTTTCTCTCTATGGGGCGTTCATCTTCCTTACTTCTCTTTACTGGATTGCTGTGATATATATTTTACAAAGTAACATACAGATGAGAAGAGCTGAAGGGTGGAGGTGACGTCAAAATGCTCAAATTCTGTCAACTTCATGCTTTTCCTGCAGAGGAAAGAGAAACCCGACCCAAACGGTAATTCAGAGTTGATTAGCGCGGGGGTCCGTAACCGTACACAGTTCTCTCCATATAAAATAAACGTAGGTTCGCTTAAAAATGATGGGTGGGCGGGGACTGCATGGGACATGGGCGGGGTCAAAGAAGGTTACAGACCATCTCATTTACACATTGGCATTGGTTTGGTCAAAATTTACACTCCTCTTCCATCTTCTGCCTACTGCTATCTCTCTGTACACACTCACTCACTCACTCGCGCACACAGAGCTTCGCCAGCTCCCCATTCCGTTCTTTCCTGTATGAAAAACTGTACAAGTGTGCGAAAGCTCAGTCGCACATTTCCTCTGGGAGTTCGTGCGGGTTGAGTATTCCTGGCACAGACATTTGGAGTTTGTGTTTCTCCTCCTGGGCCTGACGCAATGCTGCTTCGCGCTCCTCCAGGAACAGGTCACTAGTGTCCTCGCCTGCAAACTCCTGCACACAGACAGAGACACAAACAGAATTAAACACTATTTTTAGAAAATGAACAAAAAATAAATAATATAACAGAATAGAATAGGATAAATCTGAATAAACGGATTAAAAGCACTGGAAAAAAAGCTTCGGGCAAAAGAACAGACACCCAGGTTAGGAAACAGTGGCCTCATTAACTGAAATTCAGGGGCGTTTTATATACAACCGGAGGCAAAATACACAGAACATTAACTTATGACTGTAAAATATATTCCATTTACAGCATATAACACAGTCAAGTCACATTATTATGACCACTTCATGTCCACAAGCTGGTGGTGGTCCGGAGAACGTTTTCATGGCTATATTCTCTGGGTCCACTCATCTACGTGGAAGGCACCCTCAACCGATTTGGGTATGAATCCATCTTTGCAGATCACATACAACCACACATGCTGCTCGTCTTCTCTGGGGCGGATGGGCAAGACAATGCGACACGTCACGTGGCTAGAAATGTCCAACATTGGTTGGAAGAGCATGACCAAGACTTCCAAGTACTACCCTGGCCCCCTAATTTCCCAGACTTGAACCCAACTGAGCAGCTGCAGGACCACCTCGACCATCAGGTTCGCCCTATGGATCCTCTTCCACGCACCCTCCAACAGCTGTGGGATGCACTGCAGTCAGTGTGGCTCCAGATACCTGTGACAACCTACCAGGACCTTACTGAGTCACTCCCAGCCCGTCTAGCTGCTGCCCGTGCTGCACACGATGGTTACTCTGGATATTAGCTGCCGGTCATAATGTAACTAGACTGTGTTATAGCATTAACTTCACATTAACTATCACACTTAATATTTTAAACCCAAAAATGTTTAATATGGAGGTATTTTTGCTCTTTGCCTCTTTGAATCTGGCCCATATTTCTTTCACATGCTTTTTAGTAAATTATCACAAGTGATGTCATTCCTAAACAAACAAATCATATCAGACAAACTGAAAACAGGCCATCTGATCTGAACCATACAGGCTGGTGTCTAAACATTTAGTCTCCATGTTCATGTTTAAGGTAACTGACAGTTACCAGAGGAGTGTGTGAGGAGCACATACCTTTATCTGCACAAGGAAGTCCCTAAGATGCTCTTTGAAGGCAGGTATGTCCTGATTCAAGCTGAACAGGCCTGTTACAAACACCTTCACCTGGGCACTGCGAATGAAATCAACATGGATTCATTACATATAGACTCCGCTACTGCCCACAGGCTACAGGGACTGCTGTTATGGCACACACTTAAAATCAGTGCATTCCCTTTTTTTAATATATCTGCATAATTCAGTGGCTGAGATGTAAACACTCATTCAGGGTGATTTGATGTCAATGATGTGAAATGATTCATTGTAGAGACTCATTGTAATTTGTTTCCAGTGATGGTGATAGAAACCAGGGATTGCCATGTCTACAACACAAGCACAGTTCATTTACTATCCAAAACCAACAGTGAATCTCCAGGTGTCTGAGTTTTTATATGCAACATCGATGATGGTAATATAGTCATGAAGTGAAAAAACACCCTTTATGTATCTCTCCACTATTAATAGATTGATGAAATACATTTCAGGCCAAAACCTCGTCACAAAACGGCAGTAAAACAATGTCTCATGTATGTTTCAAGTATCGGAATAACTTTCCAGCTTTTAGAGGTGAACATCTGGTTCCCATCACCACCACCGTAAGCAAACCACTCTGAATTACTTTGGTTGCATCTTATCCACTTAATTATGTAGAAATTTTTAAAAATCGGGTTCGTTTTTTTTAAGTTCCTCTTTAAATATCTGCAACTGAAACACTGAAAGCAGAATCCCGATTTAAATAAAGCATTTCTATGATAACCCAAACATCCAAAAGAAACAAACTCATCATTCAAGCTTTCAGTGTGGCCAATATTTCATGAAAGTTATTCAAAGATCAATCAGCAATCAACAAGACTGTGTACTGTTAACTGTGCCTGGTCAATTTATTCACAAAATCCAGAAGTAGATACTGGAGATTGCGGTGTCTTACTCTTGTAAGTGTGGGAAGGCTGTCTTCAGCAGGTTTGCCACATATTCCTGCACGTAAGCCTGGTTGTTCACAGGGGCACCAGTGCTCAGAGCCACGCTGATCTTTCCCTCCTCGACTAGGTTAAACATGTAGGCCAGGATAGAGGCGTGCATCGTCAAGCCTGTCCGTTAAAAAAGGGGGAAAAAACAAATACAGGTTTAACGAGAACCGTGCAGACTGATTATAAGGATGGCTCAATCCAGATGTGCTGATTTGGGTCATGAATAAAAGCTAAAATGTTGGCAACCTGCAGTGGTTATTTGTATTCATTAAGTGTTGTTTGGTTGAACCATCACTTAAAATATTTAAATGAACCATCCAAATACAGCATTTCCTTTCAACTGCAAAGACCAGTTGTCCAAACAGCACATTATGACGTTTAAACTTAATACTTAATTTTGTGCCTTTTTGAAAAGAATTATGTAATAATTACTTGAACAACAGCAACAATAACACATACAATACAGAGAGATAGAGAGATATAGATAGAGAGATATAGATAGAGAGATAGAGATAGAGAGATATAGATAGAGAGATAGAGATAGAGATAGAGAGATATAGATAGAGAGAGAGATATAGATAGAGAGATAGAGAGAGATAGATAGAGAGATAGAGAGATATAGAGAGATAGATAGAGAGATAGAGAGAGAGATAGATATAGATAGAGAGATATAGATAGAGAGAGATATAGATATAGAGAGAGAGAGAGAGATATAGATAGAGAGATAGAGAGATATAGATATAGAGAGAGAGAGAGATATAGATAGAGAGATAGAGAGATATAGATAGAGAGATAGAGAGATATAGATAGATAGAGAGATATAGATAGAGATATAGATAGAGAGATAGAGAGAGAGAGATATAGATAGAGAGATAGAGAGATATAGATAGAGAGATAGAGATATAGATAGAGAGATAGAGATATAGATAGAGAGATAGAGATATAGATAGAGAGAGAGATATAGATATAGAGAGATAGAGAGATATAGATAGAGAGATAGAGAGATATAGATAGAGAGATAGAGAGATATAGATAGAGAGATAGAGAGATATAGATAGATAGAGAGATATAGATAGAGAGAGAGATATAGATAGAGAGAGAGATATAGAT